>NC_084623.1:52997005-53002005 GCF_033978795.1 Nerophis ophidion | reverse complement strand
GGAAGGAGGTTTTGGCTCAAAATCTCACGATACATGGCCACATTCTTTCTTTCCTTAACACGGATCAATTGTCCTGTCCCCTTAGCAGAAAAACAGCCCCAAAGCATGATGTTTCCACCCCCATGCTTCACAGTAGGTGTGGTGTTCTTGGGATGCAACCCAGTATTCTTCTTCCTCCAAACACGATGAGTTGAGTTTATACCAAAATGGATACATGGATGATACAGCAGAGGATTGGGAGAATGTCATGTGGTCAGATGAAACCAAAATATAACTTTTTGGTATAAACTCAACTCGTCGTGTTTGGAGGAAGAAGAATACTGAGTTGCATCCCAAGAACACCATAACTACTGTGAAGCATGGGGGTGGAAACATCAAGCTTTGGGGCTCTTTTTCTGCTAAGAGGACAGGACGATTGATCCGTGTTAAGAAAAGAATGAATGAGGCCATGTATCGTGAGATTTTGAGCCAAAACCTCCTTCCATCAATGAGAGCTTTGAATGGTTGACCAAATACTTATTTTCCACCATAATTTACAAATAAATTCTTTAAAATTCCTACAATGTGAAATCCTGTATTTTTTTTTCACATTCTGTCTCTCACAGTTGAAGTGTACCTAGGATGAAAATTACAGACCTCTGTCATCATTTTAAGTGGGAGAACTTGCACAATCGGTGGCTGACTAAATACTTTTTTGCCCCGCTGTAAGTGTTCACTTCATATTTGGTTTCTATTACCGACGACTCTGCAACACCAAGTCCAGTCTTGTGGTAAAACAACAACAGATGACAAAAGAAATATTCAATTCGATATTTTTCCGGAGGCCATTATAACAGTCTTGCCGTCTCTCTCACACACAAACACACACACACACACACACACACACACACACACAAAACAACCTCATGTCCCAAACACACACTGCTTCACAGTGTCGATAGATCTGTCTTTACAGTCCAAACATGAATGGAACACCATAAGTGCTTGTAATATGAGCAGAACAAAGATCATATATTTGGCTTCAATAACAAATATAAGAGATAATACCTGAATTTCGCTACATGCACAATGCATAAACCTATCCGTGTATTCTTCGACTCTCCGTGAACGGGAACATAATAACGTAAAGGCCGACATAACGCACACAATCATGTGTGACCTGAAGAAAAAGGCAGTGATTATACGGTAAAGAAAGCGATGCGTTCAAAAGCCTTCGCCGACGTCACGACCGGTTATTCCGAGGTTTTCGAGGGGGGTTACAAAGACAAGGAGTGTGAACGGGAGGCAAAAGTGGTGGTCGGTGGAAGATGGCACTGGTGCGGGTCCGGGTCAGACTGCGTTGGTGACGATGAAGCCTCTGTGTTGCTCATTGCTGGGCTCGGGGGTGACGCTCTTTGACAGACGCTGCACATCACAACGCCACAAAGGAGATATAAGGTTAGCACGGACAGTACTCAAAGCGCTTCACTTTACCCCACATTTTGTTATGCTACGGCAAGGGTCGGGAACCTTTTTGGCTGAGAGAGCCAAAAAAGCCAAATATTCTAAAATATATTTCCGTAAGAGCCATATAATTTTTTTTTAACACTGAACACAACTAAACACGTGCATTTTTAAGTAAGACCAACATTTCTAGAGTATAATATGTCTCTTATTCTTTGTAATAACATTGTTATTCTGAAGCTAATTGTGGAGGGGGCGTGGCCTGTGGGCCTGCAGCGAACTGGGGTGTGCCAGGACCGGCTTCAAAATCAGCGACAGGTGCGTAGACGGCCCACCTGGGCCTTGTTATCTAATCACCTGTCACTCTGTTATAAGCGGCAGCCGGGAGGAGAGACGGGGTTGGGGCTGGAAATACAATTGCTGGAAAGCAACTGAGAGACTTTTTGAAGAATAAAACAATATGGTAACCCTGAGACAGGCTCTGATGTTGGTGCTTGGTGGTCCGAAGAACCCCCAGGAGGGCAAGCCCCACACTAACCAATAATAAATAAATAAGTTCTTACAATTAACGCAACTTCTTGAACAGGTGCGGTAGAAAACGGATGGATTAAAAATGCATGAGAATGTTTTATATTTTTAACATTATTTTTAACTCTGTGATTATAAGTGGAATTATTCATTACTTATCGTTTTAAGCAACGTCAGCTCAGGTTTATCCGAGAACCAGATGCAGTCATCAAAAGAGCCGCATCTGGCTCTAGAACCATAGGTTCCCTACTCCTGTGCTACGGCCTGGGTAAAAAATGGAATGAATCCATTTTCGTCCTTAAAATTCTACACAAAATACCCCATAATGTCAATGTGAAAGCGTTCTTTTTTTCTTAGAATTTTTTGCAAATTTATAAAAATAAGTTAAGAAATATTACATAAAGTGTGCAATCCATATTTTAAATGCAAACCCCGTTTCCGTAAAAGTTGGGAAATTGTGTTAGATGTAAATATAAACTGAATACAATGATTTGCAAATAATTTTCAACCCATATTCAGTTGAATATGCTACAAAGACAACATATTTGATGTTAAAACTGATCAACATTTTTTTGTTGTTGCAAATAATCAATAACTTTAGAATTTGATGCCAGCAACACGTGACAAAGAAGTTGGGAAAGGTGGCAATAAATACTGATAAAGTTGAGGAATCCTTATCAAACACTTATTTGGAACATACCACAGGTGTGCAGGCTAATTGGGAACAGGTGGGTGCCATGATTGGATATAAAAGCAGCTGCCATGAAATGCTAAGTAATTCACAAACAAGGATGGGGCGAAGTTCACCACTTTGAAAGCAAATTGTCGAACAGTTTTAGAACAACATTTCTCAACGAGCTATTGCAAGGAATTTAGGGATTTTACCATCTACGGTCCGTAAAATCATCAAAAGGTACAGAGAATCTGGAGAAATCACTGCACGTAAGCGATGGTATTACGGATCTTTGATCCCTCAGGCGGTACTGCATCAAAAACCGACATCATTGTGTAAAGGATATCACCACATGGGCTCAGGAACACTTCATAAAACCACTGTCAGTAACTACAGTTGGTCGCTACATCTGTAAGTGCAAGTTAAAACTCAAAAATACAACTCTATGTTATCAGTTTCTGATTTGTTAAGTTGTATAACAGTGCATAATATTGCTAATTTGTAGTGGTCTTTTCTGAACTATTTGGAAAAAAAGATATAAAAATAACAAAAAATTGTTGAAAAATAAACAAGTGATTCAATTATAAATAAAGATTTCTACACATAGAAGTATTTATCAACTTAAAGTGCCTTCTTTGGGGATTGTAATAGAGATCCATCTGGATTCTAAACATTTCTTCACAAAAAAGAAATCTTTAACATCAATATTTATGGAACATGTCCACAAAAAAATCTAGCTGTCAACAATGAATATTGCATTGTTGTATTTTTTTTCCCACAATTTATGAACTTACATTCATATTTTGTTGAAGTATTATTCAATAAATATATTAATAAAGGATTTTTGAATTGTTGCTATTTTTGGAATATTTAAAAAAAATCTCACATATCCCTTGGCATACCTTCAAGTACCTTCAGGGGTACGAGTACCCCCATTTGAGAACCACTGTTTTAGACAATACTTTTACCAGGTCTTGAGCAAAAACAAATGTGTGTATGGCATTCTGAGGATGAAATAATTCAAATATTGAGGTCTTTTTTTTTGGTTATTTTGAATCATGTAAGCACATCATTTACTGTGATTAATCAAGTTTAGGCCAAAATCCAAATTCAAAAGTGTGATTAATCTAATTAAAAAAAATATCATTTGACATGATTAAAATTTAACACACTGACGCTAAAAGATACTACACAAGATTGTATTATTACTGTACATTTTGGACTTATTGTCTTGTGTTGCGTGTTTTTCCCTGTCAGACTCTTCTTTAGTATTTTCCTTTCACTGTTTGGACAGCAGATTGGTTTTTCACTAACAGTGAAAATGTGTGGGATTGGTAATTGGCAATAGGGGTATCCCGATCCGATTTTGGCATCGAATATTGGTCCCAAATCAGCAAAAAAATAAAAATAAACAAAAAAACAAGTATCGGATTACAAACCTCAAAACCAGTGAAGTTGGCATATTGTGTAAATAGTAAATAAAAACAGAATACAATGATTTGCAAATCCTTTTCAACCTATGTTCAATTGAATAGACTGCAAAGACAAAATACTTAACGTTCGAACTGGAAAACTTTGTTATTTTTTGCAAATATTAGCTCATTTGGAATTTGATGCCTTAAACATAATTCAAAAAAGCTGGCACAAGTGGCAAAAAAGACTGAGAAAGTTGAGGAATGGTCATTAAACCCTTATTTGGAACATCTCACAGGTGAACAGGCTAATTGGGAACAGGTGGGTGCCATGACTGGGTATAAAATAATACAAATAGAATAGAATAGAAAGTACTTTATTGATCCCTGGGGGAAATTCGGCACCACAGTTGGCTCACAATAAACAATAATAAATAATATTTGAAATATATTATATATATAATATATGAATAATATAAATATATTCTACATATATTCTACATTTAAGTGCAGTCAAGAAGGAACATATGCATTATATAGTCTGATGGCTGTCGTTATGAAAAGCAGCTTCCATGAAACGCTCAGTCATTCACAAACAATGACGGGGCGAGGGTCACCACTTTGTGAACAAACGCGTGGGCAAATTGTCGAACAGTTTAAGAACAACATTCCTCAACGAGCTATTGCAAGGAATTTAGGAATTTTTCCAGTTTTGTGGAAATCCCAACTTTGTCCACATCATCAGTTGCTATGTAGAGTGACGCTTTCCATCATTTTCAGCAGACTGCATTGCAGAATGATTCTACCCACATGAATCCCTTCCCTGCTGTAATTAAATACCTAGTAAGAAAACACACGTTTTGAACTGTTCACTCATCTATCAGCAGAAGTTAACTTATACGTATGTTTGTCGTTTGCCTTGGTGGAGATGTCAACACTGGACA
>NC_084623.1:52962005-52992005 GCF_033978795.1 Nerophis ophidion | reverse complement strand
TTTTTTTAAACAGAGGACGTGGTGTCCTCCAGAACAAAAATTAAAATAACCATTCGAATTGTTATAGGCGCAAAGTTCAAAAGCCAGCATCTGTGATGGTATGGGGGTGCATTAGTGCCCAAGGCATGGGTAACTTACACATCTGTGAAGGCACCATTAATGCTGAAAGGTACATACAGCTTTTGGAGCAACATATGCTGTCATCCAAGCAACGTTATCATGGACGCCCCTGCTTATTTCAGCAAGACAATGCCAAGCCACGTGTTACAACAGCGTGGCTTCGTAGTAAAAGAGTGCGGGTACTTTCCTGGCCCACCTGCAGTCCAGACCTGTCTCCCATTGAAAAAGTGTGTCGCATTATGAAGCGTAAAATACGACAGCGAAGACCCCAGACTGTTGAACGACTGAAGCTCTACATAAAACCAAAATGGGATATAATTCCACTTTCAAAGCTTCAACAATTAGTTTCCTCAGTTCCCAAACGTTTATTGAGTGTTGTTAAAACAAAAGGTGATGTAACACAGTGGTGAACATGCCCTTTCCCAACTAAGTTGGCACGTGTTGCAGCCATGAAATTCCAAGTTAATTATTATTTGCAAAAAAAAAAAAGTTTCTGAGTTTGAACATCAAATATCTTGTCTTTGTAGTGCATTCAATTGAATATGGGTTGAAAATGATTTGCAAATCGTTGTATTCCGTTTATATTTACATCCAACCCAATTTCCCAACTCATATGGAAATTAAAAATGTCAATTTTGACCCCGCAGACTATTTTTGAAAAGTCTTGAAGACTATTATCCTATTTGGATGACAGAGTTGACTTACATAAGTGAGCGTGGTGAGCGCCCCCAGGTAGCAGACGCACACCAGACCGAAGACAAACCACTCTCTTCTTTTGACCAAGATGTTGGGGAACTCATCAAGCATGGCGGTGATCACACCCTCCAAGCCGGCGAACTGCGAAACAAAACAAAACAACTTGGATGTTCAGCATGGGGCTTATCGGTATTGATAGGTGACTTTTACATTCAAACCAATAGGGTACCAATGCCCCGTACCGTGGGAATCGCTACAGTACCAGTTATCAGTCATTTTGTGTGTTCATGTGGCAATAAACGTTAATTTGTTTGATCATAAAATACTTTTTTTTATAATTTAACACAGAACTGATATTGGTTCATGTGCTGTCTAGCTGTTATATCTCGTTTTCTTACTTATGTGAGTCCCATTCGCAAGTAAATGTTAGTTTCGATTTGTTCTAAATGTGTAAATTCGTAAATTCCGGACAATAAGATGCTACTTTTTCCTACGCTTTGAACCGTGGAGCCAATAAAACAGTGCGGCTAATTTAATATTCTTTGCTGACGACCGTAATGCAAATAGTTTTCATGAAACACAAGCAAAGACATTGAAAAGGTATGTTATTGTCTGTGCAATGGCACCATCTTTTGGACGAGTTTGCTCACAGCAGGTTGTGAGGGGTGAACGCCTTCAGAATTTATTTTTGTTTAGTGCTTTCAACCGGAAGTACAAATGCCGTTTCTTCTCCTGTTGGGCCATACTGTTTTTATACGTATGGATTCTTCATCCAGCACTACTAGTAATGATTTTAAGTTTTACAATATAACCAAAAATATTCATACTTACTAAACAGTCTCATGTTTGATTTTTGTCGGAGTGTTTTCATGTATATTTTTGTGTGCTATCATAATGCAATTGTCGTTATCAGTAGCTAATATGCAAAAAAAATTACAAATGTCTGTGTGAGTATTACTAAATAACAGTGGCATTATTTTTGTATAATCTCAGTTTCACGTATTCCTCAGTAAATACACCAAGACATCACTGTGGAGTTGTTGAGTCTGTTTAGCTGATTGGAGAGCTGGCTTCCGCAGCTAATGGGTCCATGACGATGACTTCTGTTTTGTTTGATCAGCCGTTTTACTGCCGTTTTACAGACACCGTTTCGAAAACATTTACAAAATCTTTCTGTGTAAATAACTCATTTCACAACATATATATCTGCGGTTTATAGTCCAATGCTGCTAAAATATGGAAAAAAGTATTTCTTCTAAAAGTTTGTGGCTGCAGTTTATACGCCGGTCGGTGCGCTCTTAGTCCATGAAATTGTATTTGTCATTTAGCTGAATGTTCCAGTTTTGTCTTTTGTTGTGTCCTACATCTTGTTTATACTGTAAGTATTGCACTATTAACACACCTTCTGTTTGATTGTAACATGATTTGATATATTATTTCTAATTATAACATATTTTTCTATATGTTGCGTGTTGAAATTGTGCTGTTTTAGGGGTGCAATTGAATGAAATTGATTTGAATTCATTTCAACGGGCGACGCAGAGTTGAGATACAAGTGATTGACTTGGGACAGGGGTGTCAAACTCAAATACAGAGTGGGCCAAAATTTTAAACGGAACAAAGCCGCGGGCCAAGGTTGAACGAATTAACCTTTTAATAGGGACCCAAACAAGTTTTGTATTAAATATTGAACAAGCAAGGCTTATATTACTTTATTGACAGGTAAAATCCAGTTTCAAATAATAATAATAGTAATTAAAAAAATATCAATGGCATATCAAATAAAATTTAAATAAAAATGTTATGCCTTTTTTTCTATTTGCAATCTTCTGAGGTAAATATCAAATTTTTTCCACAGGCTAATAATACATTTGAAAATAAAA
Source organism: Nerophis ophidion (assembly GCF_033978795.1). Classification (NCBI taxonomy): domain Eukaryota; kingdom Metazoa; phylum Chordata; class Actinopteri; order Syngnathiformes; family Syngnathidae; genus Nerophis; species Nerophis ophidion. The sequence continues at coordinate 52,989,306 of NC_084623.1, read as the reverse complement.
TAACAATAATGAATGAACCAAACATTCAAGCCTTGAAGTAGCAAGAAAAAAATGCATGAATAAAACGTTAATTATTGGTCAGTTTGCTGGAAGTTTCCCGGAAGAGTTAGTGCTGCAAGGGGTTCTGAGTATTTGTTCTGTTGTGTTACGGTGCTGATGTTCACCCGAAATGTGTTTGTCATTGTTGTTTGATGTGGGTTCTCAGTGTGGCACATATTTGTAACAGTGCTAAAGTTGTTTATACGGCCACCCTCAGTGTGACCTGTATGGCTGTTGACCAAGTATGCCTTGCATTCACTTGTGCGTGTGTGTGTGTAAAAGCCACAAATATTATGTGACACGCTGTTAGTATGGAGGAAAAGCGGACGTGACGACAGGTTGTAGAGAACGCTAAAGGCAGTGCCTTAAATGCACGCCCCCAATATAGTTGTCCAGGTGGAAATCGGTAGAAATTCGGGAGAATGGTTGCCCCGGGAGATTTTCGGGAGGGGCACTGAACTTCGGGAGTCTACCGGGAAAATTAGGAGGGTTGGCAAATATGAGTATTAGCGGTGAATGTGGTGTTACAGTGGCACCAACGCTGTATAACACTGGTGGGCCAGCTCTAATGCTAAATTGATATTTCCTCAAGGGCCAAATTAAATTACATGGCGGGCCAGACTTAGGAGCTCCGTTACAGAATTAATTAAACTCGTAAGTTGATTATAGCAGCAAAACAGCCCATAGAGAAGGTGCAGAAAGCGCTTCTTGTGTTGTAATATTGATGCTCATAATTCCGGGGGTTTGTGAATGCAACCTCACTGGCTGTAACCGTCACCAGTGCATAATGAGGATCTGGGCCGAGGATGTCGTTGTGGCTTGTGCAGCCCTTTGAGACACTCGGGATTTAGGGCTACATAAAAAAAAGTTGATTGCTTGACTTTGAAGAGCTGTGTTGTTGTGGCTACTGGCCACGGTGCTACGAGAGCTGCTGTTCAGGTCGGCAATAAAATTTCAAAATAGCTTGTGTCGGGACGTTACATTACTTACACCAGTGGTTCTCAAATGGAGGTACGCATACTCCTGGGGGTACTTGAAGGTATGCCAAGGGGTACGTGAGATTTTTTTAAAAATATTCTAAAAATAGCAACAATTCCAAAAATTAAATATATTTATTGAATAATACTTCAACAAAATATGAATGTAAGTTCATAAACTGTGAAAAGAAATGCAACAATGCAATATTCAGTGTTGACAGCTAGATTTTTTGTGGACATGTTCCATAAATATTGATGTTAAAAATGTCTTTTTTTGTGAAAAAATGTTTAGAATTAAGATGGATCTCTATTACAATCCCCAAAGAGGGCACTTTAAGTTGATGATTACTTCTATGTGTAGAAATCTTTATTTATAATTGAATCACTTGTTTATTTTTCAACAAGTTTTTAGTTATTTTTATATCTTTTTTTTCCAAATAGTTCAAGAAAAACCGCTGCAAATGAGCAATATTTATACAATTTAATAAACCAGTAACTGATCACATAGTGCGGTATTTTACTTCTTTATCTCTTTTTTTCCAACCAAAAATGCTTTTGCTCTGATTAGGGGGTACTTGAATTAAAAAAATGTTCACAGGGGGTACATCACTGAAAAAAGGTTGAGAGCCACTCACTTACAAAATATCACATTCAAACACATGTGGCACATGGCTGGATTCATTTAACACCCAAGTAAAACATCTTCTTTTTTTTTGTCTGGTTACCGCTGTACTATTATGGGACTGGGATATGGGTGGGAAAAGACAGGAAATTTAAATGTTATCAGTCGGGTTTAAGGTAATGAACATGGAAAAGCCACAGGAGGTGCCTTATGAAACCAATAAGACAAGACACAGGTGACACAAGGGTAGTTTGTGGTGAGTACACACACACACACACACACACACAAACACACACACTCATACACGCGCGCACACAGTAATATCCTCAGACGTGAAAAGGAGGAGCAAAGCATCCCTGATGCTGATGCTAAACTGATTAGCAAGACTTGATAAGAGCCTTACGGGTCTCCAAAGCTGGCTGCAGATAAACACAGGCTTATGGAGCCAGGATGACCACAGTGATATCAGGGGCATTGTCACCTTGTTTACCAATAAGCAAAATGCGGCAGGCAGCAAGTCAAAGTGAAAAAGGGGGTTGGCAACTTTGCTTTTGCAGAAATGCTGATATGACATTTTGTCAGGGCGGTGAGACATGAGATGGACAAATTGAGGCAACAGATTTTGAAGTGACTTACCGTGCTGTCCAGACCCAACATAATGATCATGAGGAAGAAGATAATGGCAAAGAAAGTCGCAGCCGGCATGTTTGCAATGGCTTCTGCATAAATGATGAAAAGCAGACTGGGTCCTGAAAAGGAGAAAAAAAAATAGATTTTTAAAAATGTCCTCAGGTTACAGTGATTGGTGAATAGACGTCCTCAGTTTATATGGAACCAATTTAAGGAAGGTCTTTTTTTCCATCATTGTGAGATCGAAAAATTGCTGGTCTGTTGTTTTTTTATTTTTTTACCAGCATCTTTGGCGACCGCATCCACATCCTGCTGCCTCATCTCCGCCATGTAGCCCAGCACGGTGAAAATCACAAAGCCGGACAAGAAGCTGGTGAGGCAGTTGACCGAGCTGGTGATCAACGCGTCTCTGGAAGGCAAATAAAAATGAAAAATAAAGTACCAATGATTGTCACACCCATACTATATGTGGCAAATTTTTTCTCTGCATTAGAGCCATCACCCTTGATCACTCCCTGGGAGGTGAGGGGAGCAGTGGGCAGCAGCTGTGCCGCGCCCGGGAATCATTTATGGTGATTTAACCCCCAATTCCAACCCTTAATGCTGAGTGCCAAGCAGGGAGGTAACGGGTCCCATTTTTATAGTCTTTGGTATGACTCGGCCGGGGTTTGAACTCACGACCTACCGATCTCAGGGCGGACACTCTAACCACTAGGCCACTGAGTAGATTAAAAACGATGCTTAATTTACGAAGCTTTGCAATCTAATCTGCAGGAGTGTTAATCTTTAAACTCACTTGTAGCAATTGTTGTGAAAGGGGTTGTAGCTGGCAAAGGCGAGGAGCACGCCAAAGCCCGGACCCAGCGAGAAGAAGATCTGAGCCGCAGCGTCGATCCACACCTTGAACGTGACAATGCAGACAAGTTAGAGGTTGTTTGGGGTGCACAAAAAAATCCATTCACACACAAATCAAGATTCTTATTCAGGTCCACTCTAATTTAATTAATTATTTTCAAAAATGTATTAAAAAATCTAAATTTTTTGCAGTAAATCGAGAATTGATTCTGAGTTCAATCATCACCCCAAAAATCGGAATCGAATCAAATTGTTTGGAGCCTTTATTCACAGCATTATTCACATGTGAATAATGCTGTATAATAGACTGTAATTATATTATTCACATGTAGAAAATACCTGTGTTTATTGTCTATTGCAGTGGTTCTTAACCTGGGTTCGATCGAACCCTAGGGGTTCGGTGAGTCGGCCTCAGGGGTTTGGCGGAGGTCAAACCACACCCAACTCATCGTGTCAATAAAAACTTCTCCCTATTAGGGTATTACGGATACGGCAACAGAAGAAGTCACACTGATCTGCAGGTGTGTAATTTGTTGTGAGTTTATGCACTGTGTTGGTTTTGTTCTTTGAACAAGGTGATGTTCATGCACGGTTCTTTTTTGCACCAGTAAAAAAACATGGTAACACTTTAGTATCCATTCATCCATCCATCATCTTCCGCTTATCCGAGGTCGGGTCACGGGGGCAGCAGCCTAAGCAGAGAAGCCCAGACTTCCCTCTCCCCAGCCACATCGTCTAGCTCTTCCCGGGGGATCCCGAGGCATTCCCAGGCCAGCCGGGAGACATAGTCTTCCCAACGTGTCTTGGGTCTTCCCCGTGGCCTCCTACCGGTTGGACGTGCCCTAAACACCTCCCTCGGGAGGCGTTCGGGTGGCATCCTGACCAGATGCCCGAACCACCTCATCTGGCTCCTCTCGATGTGGAGGAGCAGCGGCTTTACTTTGAGTTCCTCCCGGATGACAGAGCTTCTCACCCTATCTCTAAGGGAGAGACCCGCCACCCCGCGGAGGAAACTAATTTCGGCCGCTTGTACCCGTGATCTTATCCTTTCGGTCATGACCCAAAGCTCATGACCATAGGTGAGGATGGGAATGTAGATCGACCGGTAAATTGAGAGCTTGACCTTCTGGCTCAGCTCCTTCTTCACCACAACGGATCGATACAACGTCCGCATTACTGAAGACGCCGCACCGATCTGCATGTCGATCTCACAATCCACTCTTCCCTCACTCGTGAACAAGACTCCTAGGTACTTGAACTCCTCCACTTAGGGCAGGATCTCCTCCAAAACCCGGAGATGGCACTCCACCCTTTTCCCGGCGAGAACCACGGACTCGGACTTGGAGGTGCTGATTCTCATTCCAGTCGCTTCACACTCGGCTGCGAACCGATCCAGTGAGAGCTGAAGATCCCGGCCAGATGAAGCCATCAGGACCACATCGTCTGCAAAAAGCAGAGACCTAATCCTGCAGCCACCAAACCGGACCCCCTCAACGCCTTGACTGCGCCTAGAAATTCTGTCCATAAAAGTTATGAACAGAATCGGTGACAAAGGACAGCCTTGGCGGAGTCCAACCCTCACTGGAAACGTGTCCGACTTACTGCCAGCAATGCGAACCATGTTCTGACACTGATCGTACAGGGAGCGGACCGCCACAATAAGACAGTCCGATACCCCATACTCTCTGAGCACTCCCCACAGGACTTCCCGAGGGACACGGTCAAATGCCTTCTCCAAGTCCACAAAGCACATGTAGACTGGTTGGGCAAACTCCCATGCACCCTCAAGAACCCTGCCGAGAGTATAGAGCTGGTCCACAGTTCCACGACCAGGACGAAAACCACACTGTTCCTCCTGAATCCGAGGTTCGACTATCCGACGTAGCCTCCTCTCCAGTACACCTGAATAAACCTTACCGGGAAGGCTGAGGAGTGTGATCCCACGATAGTTGAAACAGACCCTACGGTCTCCCTTCGGCATCGCCTCATTATAACCCTAACCCTCTAACCCTGACCCTAACCAAATACGTAACTCTAAATTAACTCTTTGTTTCTTAGAATACGTTCCCCTAGTGTCCAAAAACCTCTAAATTAAGTTTTTGTTACTTACAATATGTTCTCCATACTAAAGTGTTACCAAAAACTCATAACTTAGTCTTGAATTTGAACAAAAAATATATATATATTTTTCACTAAGAAGGGTTCGGTGAATGCGCATATGAAACTAATGGGGTTCGGTACCTCCAACAAGGTTAAGAACCACTGGTCTATTGTGAGCGAACTGTGGTGCTGAATTTCCCCAGGGATCAAAAAAGTACTTTTCTATTCTATTCTATTCTAAAGATTCACAAAGTCCATGTTTGTCACATGTGAAATAAATAGTGATGATGTGCGGATCAATACTGACATATTGATACCAGATATGAATGTTGTAATACACATTCTCAAATCCAAAATATCGATACTTTTTAGTTCTTTTAGATAATGTGTATCATTAACAGAAACACAGTAACTCAACTTGTGAATAAGGGAATGTGTCAGTGTTGGATGGTTTTGTTAAGTGGTATTTACATGTTCAGTTAATTCACTCAGGGGTCGGCGACCCAAAATGTCGAAAGAGCCAAATTGGGCGGATAAAACAAAAAATCTGTCTGAAGGACGCAAAAAATTAAAAGTGTAATAATGAAGGCAACACATGCTGTAAGAGTCTATATTAGCCTAGTGTCAAAATGACTATGTGCCACAGGCAGACGCAAATCTTTGCTGAAAGAAACGTTGAAATGTAATATTTATTCTACACATTTTTACAACATTCAAAATCATTAGTAAAATGCAGGCTTTTCAGAGGGTGAGATAACTCCTGGAAATGACTGCCTTAAAAATGCCAAAGGTATAGATGTCTGTGTCCAAGTTAAAGCAAACGACAGGCTGTCTTCTTCTAATGGATTTATTACAATCTTTGGCAAGCTGGGTAACGTTTGCTGTGGTCTGGAACAACATGGCACACAAGCAACTATCAGAGATGCAGCCAATATTACATACAGATAATGTGTCATGAGACATGCAAATATAAATTAAATACACAAAGGATAAAAGTAAAGGAAATTAAATTAGCTCAAATATACCTACAAACGAGGTATAATGATGCAATATGTACGTACGGCTAGCCTAAATAGCATGTTAGCATCGATTAGCTTACAGTAATGCAGTGACCAAATATGCCCCATTAGCACTCCACACAAGTCAATCACATCAACAAAACTCACATTTGTGCATTCACGCATAATATTAAAAGTTTGGTGAGACAAAAAAGGAGTGACATAAAGATGTCTTACTGTGGCGGCATCGACAAAGTTGTACATGTAAACAAACTACAGTGAGTTCGAGGACCGCCAAACATAGTAGGACAAAACTGCGCTTGCCAAATAGTCTCTAATCACTGAAGGATGTTTAATATAAACAGTTGAGTTTCTAACATTATGGAGGTTTGTTTAATGTTAACCCCTACAGAAACCACATTAAAACAAAAAAATATATATGTTTTCCATCATATTTTTCCATTTTTCATACATTTTTGAAAAAGCTCCAGAGAGCAACTAGGGCAGCTCTAGAGCTGCGGGTTGCCAATGATATTTGAATGATATTACGGACCGTAGATGGTGAAATCCCTAAATTCTTTGCAACAGCTTGTTGAGAAATGTTGTTCTTAAACATTTCGACAATTTGCTCACGCATTTGTTCACAAAGTGGTTACCCTCGCTCTAACCTTGTTTGTGAATGACTGAGCATTTCATGGAAGCTACTTTTATCGCCAATCATGGCACCCACCTGTTCCCAATTAGCCTGCACACCTGTGGGATGTTCCAACTATGTGCCTGATGAGCATTCCTCAACTTACTCAGTCTTTTTTGCCACTTGTGCCAGCTTTTTTCAAACATGTTGCAGGCATCAATTTCCAAATGAACTAATATTTGCAAAAAATAACAACGTTTTCACCCACCTGTTCCCAATTAGCCTGTTCCCCTGTGGAATGTTCCAAATAAGTGTCTGATAAGCATTCCTCAACTTCCTCAAGTCTTTTTTGCCACTTGTGCCAGCTTTTTTCAAACATGTTGCAGGCATCAATTTCAAAAATGAGCTAATATTTGCAAAAAATAACAACGTTTTCCAGTTCGAATGTTAAGTATCTTGTCTTTGCATGCTATTAGTTTAGTTTAGTTCATTTAGTTACTTTGGTCAGTGGTCAACAAAATAAACCAACTATTTTACATAAACAAACAGTTGTATATTCATACATTTAAAATGCTGCAGACCTAAAAGGTTTAGGCTGAAGTTTAACACTTATTGGGCCTAACCCTCTATTCAATTGAATATAGGTTGAAAAGGATTTTCAAATCATTGTATTCTGTTTTTATTCACGATTTACACAACGTGACAACTTCACTGGTTTTGGGGTTTGTATATTAATACAACAACTTCCGAGCTTAATTGGTTCTGTGACGGAGCTCTTATGTGAACCCCCAAAAAAGCACAATTTTATTTAAAAGGAAAAATAAACTTTTAGATAAGAAACATTGTACAGTATAAAAACATCTACTGTAAGTGGAACAAAAAACTCACGGTTGTGCTGAGCAGTTTTTCCCAATCAGGTTTCAGATAAAAGACCACGCCCCTCCAGGCCCCTGGAAGAGTGGCCCCACGGACGAGCAGCACCAGGAGGACCAGGTAAGGGAATGTAGCGGTCACCCAAACCACCTAGAAGGAAATTGATGATACTGCCATTGATATGCCATTGTATTATTTACAGCTGTAATGAAAGTGGCGTCATCACTTCTTTTTTTTATTTACATCATGGAAAAACGTAATCAAGTAAAGCTGCTGGAAACAGACTTTCAGGTCCGGTTGCTGGTCTCCTAATTGGTGACGCACGTAACCAACATGTAGCCAAAATGATGATGAACTATAACGAGCGCGATATGTAATCCTCCCATTCCACCGTCAATTCACGCGGCCATTCATCCGCTCTAAGTGACAGCCGCCAACCATTAGCCGTATAGGCGCCCCGTCACTTACCTTTCCAGATGTCTTGACTCCCTTCCAGATACTGAAGTAGACAATGGTGAAGATGAAGAGAAGGCAGAGGGCCAGCTGCCAGCTGATGGAACCCAACTGGTGCAGACCCGAAGAGCGGTGGACCTGCAGCACGTGTCGACTGGTGGGAGACGCAAAAAGGTGAGATATGTTAAAAAGTGAACGTGAAACAAGAGTTGTTAAGGTACTAGAACAGGGGTCGGGAACCTTTTTGGCTGAGAGAGCCAAAAAGCCAAATATTTTAAAATGTATTTCCGTAAGAGCCATATGATATTTTTTCCAACACTGAACACAACTAAACACGTGCATTTTTAAGTAAGACCAACATTCCTAGAGTATAATAGGTCTCTTATTCTTTGTAATAACATTGTTATTCTGAAGCTAACTGTGGAAGGGGCGTGGCCCGCCGGCCTGCAGCGAACTGAGGTGTGCCAGGGCCGGCCTCGAAATCAGCGAGAGCTGCGTAGATGGCCTACCTGAGCCTTGTTATCTAATCACCTGTCGCTCTGTTATAAGCAGCAGCCAGGAGGAGAGACGGGGTTGGGGCTGGAGCCAGAGCGTGAGCGATAACGAAAGAGAGAAATACAATTGCTGGAAAGCCACTGAGAGACTTATTGAAAAATAAAACAATAGTGAAACCCTGAAACAGGCTCTCATGTCGGTGCTTGGTGGTCTGAAGAACCCCCAGGAGGACAACCCCCACAGTAACCAATAATAAATAAATAACTTTTTAACGCAACTTCTTGAACAGGTGCGGTAGTAAACGGATGGATGGACTAAAAATGCATGAGAATGTTTTATGTTTTGAACATTATTTTTAACAATTATTACAAGTGGAATTATTCATTACTTATCATGTTAAGCAATGTCAGCTCAGATTTATCAGAGAGCCAGATGCAGTCATCAAAAGAGCCACATCTGGCTCGCGAGCCATAGGTTCCCTACCCCTGTACTAAAATATGCAATTTTTGTAGAAATTGCGCGTAAATACTGTAAGCTGCGGGATACGCGCGAGTCCAACTGAAATGCTAACGTTGGTATGCCGACAAGATTGCGACAAGCTGCAAGTTATATGATTAATAGGTGTGCATATTCAAAATTTGCGTAAAAAGTTAGAATGCTAACAATTAGCATGTGAAAAAAATACAAAGCATTATAACTCTGAGGTGTACGGCGGGATACACGTAAGTCCAACTGAAATGCTAACGTTAGCATGCCGACAAGATTGCGACTAGCTCCAAGTTATATGATCGATAGGTGTGCGCATTCAAAATTTGCGTAAAAAAGGTAGCGGGAACTCTTATTCAACCCTTTTTCGATTACGCTTGCACCTCCTGGTACCTCCAAAACCCTTCAATTTAGACTCCAAACATCCCAGAACAAGCTAGTCCGGTTACTTTTAGACCTCCACCCCAGATCACACCTCACTCCAAGTGGGCTGGCTCAGGGTGGGGGACAGAGTCAAACAACTTGCACTGAGCCTGGTCTATAAAATCCGCTACACCTCCCTGATACCGAAGTACATGTCAAACTACTTCCTTAACGTAAATGACCGCCAACACCAGGGGGAGCTCTACAAACCACGTTAAACCCAGATTCCGATCTAACAAAGGTCTTAACTCATTCTCTTTCTATGCCACTTCAATGTGGATTGCACTCCCAACAGGTGTAAAAGTAAGTGCATCTCTATCCTCATTCAAAACCGCTCTAAAACAACATCTCCTGGCAACTTCAACCCGCTTACTAATACCCTCCTCCATTCACATCCCATCTTCCCGGATTGTAAATAACCTAATGTAAATAATCAAATGTATTTCTAATGTATATACTTGTTCTTATGCTATCTGAACTCACTATGTTCTCTGCTCGCTGTACATCTCCTACTAAGTAAGACCTACACTGTTTTAATGTCCATTTCTCTGTTGATGCAATTGTTGATGAAGTTCTGATATCAACCAAACCCTCCTCATCCCACCCCCCGAATTGTTAATAATGTAAATAATTCAATGTACATACTATGATGATTAACCTGTGTGATGACTTTATTATGCTGATAGTATATATTTGTACCATGAATTGATTAACAAGGACCTCAACTTAAACAAGTTGAAAAACTTTTTCGTGTGTTACCATTTAGTGGTCAATTGTACGGAATGTGTACTGAACTGTGCAATCTACTAATAAAAGTTTAAATCAATCAATCAAAGTGTGCTAACAATTAGCATGTGTCAAACACCAATGAACGTAACTCTGAGGTGTATGGCGGGATACGCGCGAGTCCAACTGAAATGCTGATGTTAGCATGCCGACAAGATTGCGACAAGCTCCAATTTATATGATTAATAGGTGTACGCATTCAACATTAGCGTAAAAAGGTAGCACGCTAACAATTAGCATGTGTGAAATACGAAGGAATATAACTCTGAGTTGTACGGCGGGATACGTGCGAGTCCAACTGAAATGCTAACGTTAGCATGCCGACAAGATTTGGACAAGCTCCAATTTATATGATTAATAGGTGTACGCATTCAACATTAGCGTAAAAAGGTAGCACGCTAACAATTAGCATGTGTGAAATACCAAGGAATATAACTCTGAGTTGTACGGCGGGATACGTGCGAGTCCAACTGAAATGCTAACGTTAGCATGAAGACAAGATTGCGACAAGCTCCAAGTTATATGATTAATAGGTGTACGTATTCAAAATTAGCGTAAACAAGGTAGTGTGCTAACAATTAGCATGTGTTAAAAACCAAGGACTATAACTCTGAGGTGTGCGGCAGGATACGCGTGAGTACAACTGAAATGCTGACGTTAGCATGATCACAAAATTGTGACAAGCTCCAAGTTCAATAAGTGTACGCATTCAAAATTAGCGTAAAAAGGTGGCATGCTGACAATTAGCATGTGTTAAATACCAAGGAATATACCTATGAGGTGTACGGCGGGATATGGGCGAGTCCAACTGAAATGCTAACATTAGCATGACAACAAGATTGCGGCAAGCTCCAAGTTCAATGACTAATAGGTGTACGCATTCAAAATTAGCGAAAAAAGTTAGCATGCTAACAATTAGCATGTGTCAAACACCAAGGAATATAACTCTGAGGTGTACGGCGGCAAAACAGGCCAAAAAAGTTAGCCTGCTAACGATAATAGTTAGCATGTGTCACCTACTAAGTGTACGCCTGCAACATTAGCAAACATTTTTTTTAGCATGTTAACATTTGCATGCTAACAGATAGCAGATGTCATGTTATGCCAAATTTTATGACCCACCTTGTGGAACGATTTCCCTTGTAGATCAATAAAGTTTGTCTAATAATAATTATAATAATACATTTTAACTATAAGGCACGTTTCTGGGCACTCAAGGACACCGTACAAAATCAAAACAATACAATTAATTGGATAAAAACAACAACAACAACAACAAAGATCGATAAGATTAAAATGAATATGCAGTCAGGAATAGTTGTGTTTTGAGTCTTGATTTGAAGAGGGATATTGAGTCTACGTTACAAAGGTCTGGTGGTAATGAGTTACAAAGATGAGGGGCAGAGCGGCTGAAAGCTCGGGCACACACGGTGGACAGTTTAAATACAGTAGACTGACCATACGCCCTCTTTTCCCAGGAGATGTCCTCTTTTGCAGGACTGTCCGGGGTGTCCGGGCGGGGTTTCTTAAATGCCTCAAAATGTCCAATGTTTTGTTTAAAGGTTGCGTGTATTTCCAATGTATGTACAAGGTTAAGATTGGAGGTGTGCGCAAGAAGCAACAGTCGAGAGGGAGGGGCACAGACAGAGAGAGCGAGATAACGAGGTGGTGGATTGATTGTCAATCAAGGCATATTTGGTCAACAGCCATACAGGTCACACTGAGGGTGGCCGTATAAATAACTTTAACACTGTTACAAATATGCACCACACTGTGAACCCACACCAAACAAGAATGAACACAACACAACATAAACACAACAGAACAAATACCCAGAACCCATTGCACCAGTAACTCTTCCAGGATGCTACAATATACAGAATCTGGAGAAATCACTCCACGTAAGTGGCATGGCCGGAAACCAACATCGAATGACCGTGACCTTCGATCCCTCAAACGGCACTGTATCAAAAACCGACATCAATCTCTAAAGGATATCACCACTTGGGCTCATAAACACTTCAGAAAACCACTGTCATTAAATACAGTTCGTCGCTACATCTGTAAGTGCAAGTTAAAGCTCTACCATGCAAAGCGAAAGCCATTTATTAACAACATCCAGTAACGCTGCCGGCATCTCTGGGCCCGAGATCATCTAAGATGGACTGATACAAAGTGGAAAAGTGTTCTGTGGTCTGACGAGTCCACAATTTAAATTGTTTTTGGAAATATTTGACATTGTGTCATCCGGACCAAAGAGGAAGCGAACCATTCAGACTCATCAACGCAAAGTTCAAAAGCCAGCATCTGTGATGGTATGGGGGTGTATTAGTGCCCAGGGAATGGGTAACTTACACATCTGTGAAGGCAACATTAATGCTGAAAGGTACATACAGGTTTTGGAACAACATGCGCTGCCATCTAAGCACCGTCTTTTTCGTGGACGCCCCTGCTTATTTCAGCAAGATAATGCCAAGCCACATTCAGCACGTGTTACAACAGCGTGGCTTTGTAAAAAAAGAGTGCGGGTACTTTCCTGGCCCGCCTGCAGTCCAGACCTGTCTCCCATCAAAAATGTGTGGCGCATTATGAAGCGTAAAATACGACAGCGGAAACCAGGGACTGTTGGACGACTGAAGCTCTACATAAAACAAGAATGGGAACGAATTCCACTTTCAAAGCTTCAACAATTAGTTTCCTCAGTTCCCAAACGTTTATTGAGTGTTGTTGAAAGAAAAGGTGATGTAACACAGTGGTGAACATGCCCTTTCCCAACTACTTTGGCACGAGTTACAGCCATGAAATTCAAAGTTAATTATTATTTGCAAAAAAAATAAATAAAGTTTATGAGTTTGAACATCAAAAATCTTGTCTTTGTAGTACATTCAATTGAATATGGGTTGAAAAGGATTTGCAAATCATTGTATTACGTTTATATTTACATCTAACACAATTTCCCAACTCATATGGAAACAGGGTTTGTAAATAAATATATTATTTATAAAGCAAGTTCAAGTATCATTGGCAAATTGTCACCTAGCCCGCCTTGGCGCGCATATATGAGTCCTCTTTTTGAGATTTCAGAATATGGTCAGCCTAAAATAGCGGTCACCGACCTTTTTGAAACCAAGGGCTACTTCTTGGGTACTGATTAATGCGAAGGGCTACCAGTTTGATACACACTTAAATAAATTGCCAGAAATAACCAATTTGCTCAATTTAATTTTAATAAATAAATCTATATATCTAAAAAAATGGGTATTTCTGTCTGTCATTCTGTTGTACATTTTTTTTCCCCTTTTACGGAAGTTTTCTGTAGAGAGTAAATGATGAAAAAAACATTTAATTGAACGGTTTAAAAGAGGAGAAAACACAAAAAAAATGAAAATAAAATTTTGAAAGGTAGTTTATCTTCAATTTCGACTCTTTAAAATTCAAAGTTCAACCGAAAAAAGCTAATTCGAATCTTTTTGAAAAAATTAAAAAAAAGAATTTCTGGAAAATTATTAGTCATTTTTTCGGATTAAGTTTAATTTTAGAACTTTGATGACATGTTTTCAATAGGTTAAAATCCAATCTGCACTTTGTTAGAATATATAACAAATTGGACCAAGCCATATTTCTAACAAAGACAAATCATTATTTATTCTAGATCTTCCAGAACAAACATTTGAAAATAAATTCAAAATACTTTGAAATGAGATTTAAATTTGATTCCACAGATTTTCTAGATTCGCCAGAATATTTTTTTTGAATTTTAATTATAATAACTTTGAAGAAATATTCCACAAATATTCTTCGTTGAAAAAACAGAAGCTAAAATGAAGAATTAAATTAAAATGTATTTAGTATTCTTTGCAATAAAAAAAAACAAAACTTTACCATTGATTTAAATTGTCACGAAAGAAGAGGAAGTAATTTAAAAGGTAAAAATCTATATGTGTTTAAAAATCCTAAAATCATTTGTAAGGTTGTATTTTTTCTCTAAAATTGTTATAAGAAGCAAAGTAAAAAAATAAATGAATTTATTTAAACAAGTGAAGACCAAGTCTTTAAAATATTTTCTTGGATTTTCAAATTTTATTTGAGTTTTGTCTCTCTTAGAATTAAAAATGTCGAGCAAAGCGACACCAGCTTGCTAGTAAATAAATACAATTAAAAAAAATAGAGGCAGCTCACTGGTAAGTGCTGCTATTTGAACTATTTGTAGAACAGGCCAGCGGGCGACCCATCTGGTCCTTACGGGCGACCTGTTGCCCGGGGGCCACCGCGTTGGTCACCCCTGGCCTAAAATAAGGGGACAGCGAGACGGATGGATGAAGAGGATCTAAGGGAACGTGAGGGCGTGGGTGACATGGAGCAGGTCAGAGAGATATGACGGAGAGAGGTTACGGATAGCTTTGAAAGTGAGGAGAATTATTTTAAAAGTGGATACGGCGTTTGATGGGTAGCCAGTGGAGTTGCTGCAGAACAGGGGTGATGTGCTGGATTGAAGGAATTCTGTTGATTATCCGGGCTGGAGAGTTCTGGAGGAGCTAAAGTTTGTGAAATGACTTATGAAGGAGACCAAACAGGAGAGACTTGCAGTAGTCCAGACGAGAGGTCTAAGTCTAAGCTTTCACATCCCACTTACATGCACTTACGTATAGAACTCCTCGGCGGGGGAGGTGGAGGAGTTGGTCCATGAGACATTGTGGTCGGTGGACATGTAGCGGTTACAGTTGGCCGTGTTCCAGCTGTTGGTGCAAGTGGTCCAGGGCAGGGTGGGCTGGAATGACGACAACAGGTAGTACAAGGCCCAGGCCATGATGGTGTTGTAATAGAAGGCAACGTAGAGGGCTATGATGCAGATGGCGAAGCCAATACCTGGATGAGGAAATCAAATCACAGTTAGAAAAAAGCCTACTGTATGTTTGCAATACCCTCTAAAGGTTATTTGGCGTGTCACTCATCCTACGTAGATACCAGTTCGGTTTTCAGGCCGATGCTTAAGTGGCTGACATTTTCCAGGCCACGACAATTTACATAGCATCCAATTTCCAAACACCTGGCATTTGGCATGGAAATGTGATGATTTCCATAACAGAGATTGAGAATATCTGTTTAAATGTTCAAGAAGGAGTCATAGCTACTCTGAACGGGGTTAAACCCTGACCTTCTTTCCTTTTTGTAGCCATTTAGTGCATCTGTTAGTGGAATTCAACTGTGGGCTTGAAACCATGAATTCAATTATATTTTTATAGCGCTTTTTCTCTAGTGACTCAAAGCGCTTTGCATAGTGAAACCCAATGCCTAAGTTACATTTACACCAGTGTGGGTGGCACTGGGAGCAGGTGGGTAAAGTGTCTTGCCCAAGGACACAACGGCAGAGACTAGGATGGCAGAAGAGGGGATCGAACCTGCAACCCTTAAGTTGCTGGCACGGCCACTCTACCAACCAAGCTATACCGCCCCAAATATGAAATCAAATATGAATCAGCTTGAAGGCCGAACTGCACTTTTTTAATTTTTATTTGCCTATCAATCCCAAACATGTATGTTTTTCTTTTTGTTATGCAATCAATCAATCAATCAATCAATCAATGTTTATTTATATAGCCCTAAATCACAAGTGCCTCAAAGGGCTGCACAAACCACAACGACATCCTCGGTAGGGCCCACATAAGGGGAAGGAAAAACTCACCCCAGTGGGACGTCGACCATGATGACTATGAGAAACTTTGTAGAGGAACCCGCCCCCCTCCCCCAGGGGACCGAAAGCAATGGATGTCGAGCGGATCTAACATGATATTGTGAAACCGTAAGAATCAAGTCCAAAGTGGATCCAATATAGTAGCGAGAGTCCCATCCAAAGTATAGCCAGCAGGAAACCATCCCATGTGGAGGCGGATCAGCAGCGCAGAGATGTCTCCAACCAATACACAGGCGAGCGGTGCATCTTGGGTCCCGACTCTGGACGAGCGGTCCATCCTGGGTCCCGATTTTTGACAGCCAGTACTTCATCCATGGCCACCGGACCGGACCCCCTCCACAAGGGAGGGGGGGTTATGCATTTTTGTTATGCATTCTACTTTGTGAAATACGTCAAGTATGAGGTGGCTAACAATGCATGTAATAAAAGTACACTATTCCGCCTATTAAGCCTTCTAAATAAACATAGTAGATCTGCTAACAATATTCCATTTACATCTTGTGACCTGAATATCAACCAAGTTTTAGCGATATTGTTATTATAAACGCAAACGTAGACAGACTATAGAGATGTTTGTGTTTACTAACAAGACATCATCGCGGAGCCGAAGCCGAGTTTCTTAACATGGAGATATTCTCACTACTTTATTTTGACCAGCACAAACAAAAGAACATTTTAGTTAAATGTAAGTTGGATCAAAGATTCCATCTACTGCCCAAAACAGCAAATCAAATCTGCTGAAATAGCTACAAAAGCAACATGCTTCGACAAAGCCAGTAAAGAGAGACACAGACTCCGATGCCAGTTCACCGGCTGGATTTTAACAGAGGGACTGCTAGCCAGAACAACATTGATAGAGCCATTGCAGCGTATGTGCTAGAAGACATGCAGGCTATTTCTACAGTGGAGTCACCTGCTTTCAGGCAGCTAATTAGAATGATAACGGGCGTCAAACAGCAAATGGCATGGATAACATGTTCCAAGTACCTGGACACAGTGGACAGTGAGTACATAAACATGGAAAGCGAGCTAAAAAAGACACTTCAAACTTTGCCTCTGCTCATCATTCAGCACTGAAGGTACACACACTCTGTCAATTCTCTTATGTATTCTTTTATTCTAGATTTCTAGTGTTTGATTATCACATCACTCTAAATGTACAGACTATAAAGTTCACAAAAATAAAGAGGGATCCTAGTGGGCCAGACCAATCGTTCCTTTTCTCTTAACTAAAACTGGGGAAATGCGTAGTGTGTTCTGGGCTTCACTGGAGACATGCTTTTATTTCACAATTCCTTGAGGGAAAAAAACGCCTGGTTAGGCTTTGTGTGAATAGCAGTATGTGTGCGGTATATAGTGACATGACATATAATCATGTCATGTGTGCCTTCATGGGTGAAGCCAGGTTTACAGCTATGTTGTTATTATGCTGTTTGTTACTTATGTATGTTTTGTTACAGCTATTTAAAAATTATTTTGTCAATTTGTTCTGGCCCAAAATAAATTCGCCCTTTATAACATATCTTTGTCTTTGTGTGTTGTATGTAGACCACATTGCTTAGCAGGGTTCAGTGATGCAAATGCCTGTCAAGTTGATCAACAGATTGTATTATTTTCCAGTGCAATAACAGTACTAAAATGAAAAAAAAAAAGTAACTAAATAGTTACTTTTCACAGTAACGCATTACTTTTTGCTGTAAGTAACTGAGTTAGTAGCTCAGTTACTTTTGAAATAAAGCAACTAGCAACTGTAACTAGTTACTGGTTTTCAGTAACTAACGCAACACTGCAAGTATCAGATAATTATGGTTGCATATTACAAAAAAAGATAAAAAGAAGGCTACCACACTCGCTGGATCAGAGATATTCTTGATTTTCTTAAATTTAAAAAAATTAGGCTGACATTGAATGTTTTTTTCTGTGAAATTCCAAGAAGTATGGAGTGCTTTCTTAAAATACCGTATTTCCTTGAATTTCCGCAGGGCATTTAGTATGCGCCTGCCTTGAATTACTGCCGGGTCAAACTCGCGTCCCAAAATAATTAGCGCATGCTTAGTATTACCGCCTAGTCAAACTTGTGACGTCACGAGTGACACTTCCCCTGTCATCATTTTCAAAATGGAGGAGGTTGATTTCAATACCCGTAATATAAAATCGCATAGGGAAGAAGATTAAGAGCTATTCAGTAAGATTTAAGGTCCAAGCTTACATCACACTCAAATTTTTACTACATACCTTCGGTAAGTGCCAGAGTGAGAAGAGGTTTTAAAATATTTTGCGCATGCTTACTTTTACCGCATGCCTTTGGTAAGCGCAGGAGTGAGAAGAGGTTTTAAATTAATTAGCGCCCCGGCAAAAATTCAAGGAAATACGGTATGTAAAGGGGACTGATCTCCAGTTTGGCCCCGAATGAGACGCGGTTTAATAGTGGATGATTGATGAGCCTTTTTACTTTCTTTTGTTTATTGCTGCACCATGTTGGGGCCATTTGGATTTGGAGAAATTTGCCTGTACTTATTTGACAGATATTTTCTTTCTTTCTTTCTTTATTTTTTTTTAATTGGCGGGAAAAAACATTGGATTTGATTTGTATTGTATTGTATTGCTGTAAGCTGTGTATCAATTTTTTTTTTTTCCAATGAACAAGTGTTTGAAAAAAAAGGTTGCCGTGCAAAAAAACTAAGTTATGAAAAGTTGGAATGTTATGAGCAAAAAAGATGCTATATTAAGAAAATGTTAGGAGGGAGAACTGATCCATCCATCCATTTCCTACTGCTTATTCAATTTGGGGTCGCGGGGGGCACTGGTGCTTATCTCAGCTACAATCGGGCGGAAGGCGGGGTACACCCTGGACAAGGCGCCATCTCATCGCAGGGCCTACACAGATAGACTGAAAACATTCACACTCACATTCACACACTAGGGCCAATTTAGTGTTGCCAATCAACCTATCCCCAGGTGCATGTCTTTGGAGGTGGGAGGAAGCCGGAGTACCCGGAGGGAACCCACGCATTCACGGGGGGAACCTGCAAACTCCACACAGAAAGATCCCGAGCCCGGGATTGAACCCCAGACTACTCAGGACCTTCGTATTGTGAGGCAGACGCACTAACCCATCTTTCACCGTGAAGCCTGGGAGAACTGATATTACGGGATATTTTGATTGTGATGGTAACAAATGTTAAGTTACGATAAAGTTGCCTCAAGTTCCAAAAAAAATTAAGTAATGGGATAATGTTACAAGAATATACAAGAATATGTGAAATTAAAAAAATAAACAACACATACTGTAGTGATGTTTTACTTATTTTGTACCGCAGAGAATTAAAAGTAGACGCACAAAGCACATAGTCAGAGCTCATTGGCAAATTATTGTACCGTTTTGATTAATTATAACTAATAAAAGTAATAATTATTGAAATTGAAATGAATGAATGAAATAAGTTTATTTTGGTCATATAATCAATCAAATCAATCAACCATTTTGTGTGATCAGTTTTAAGGTACATGTTATATGTATACAATAATGCACATTTACACACGAAAGAAAAGAAAAAGAATGACCAAAAAGGAATAGGCTGAAGCCAAAGCCTATATTTGCCTATCCTATACCTTCACTGAAGATTAGATTGCCTGGAACATCAACGTTAAAAAAAATTAAAAAAAATAAAAAATCAATGGGATGAAAGTAATTGTTACTATATTTTATAATTTTCAATTATTTCACCTTTCAATGTTTTCTTAAACCTTACCAAAGAAGTGCATGTTTTCATCTCATCACTGAGCTTATTCCACCATTTAACTCCTAAAACTGTAATACATTTGTATTTTTTTTTTTTTCTCGCTTCACCTATTTAAAAAATTGATATCCCCCTTAAATTATAGTTTTCTCCTCTTAAATGAAATAGCCTGAGAATACAAGCTGGAAGGCTGTTGTTCTTTACTCGAAACATAATTTCCATTGTTTTTAAAAACATATATATATTAAAACATAAATTATACATAGAAACACGGCCAAAGGCTTCCTTGCAGTCCGCTTTCTGCTCCGGCCTCCACAAAGTGCAGACATTCTCCATACAGCTATACTTGTTGGTAAATGAAGCGAGATGAGGCATTATCATCACACTTCAACATCTCTACCATGTATACGCTGCCTCTTTGCTCGGTCAGCAATGCGAATGAAAATCTGTTCTTAATTGTCTTACCCTGTGTACACATTTTTTAAATACATACCAACTATAAAGGTGCATTACCCAGAAGGCTTAGCACTGTAGACAGGAACCGGAAGTAGGTCTGAGCTAGTGTACACGAACAATTGAGCAACAAAGAGTTGGTGTGACTGTGAGTGTGAATGTTGTCTGTCTATCTGTGTTGGCCCTGCGATGAGGTGGCGACTTGTCCAGGGTGTACACCGTATTCCGCCCGATTGTAGCTGAGATAGGCGCCAGCGCCCCCCGCAACCCCAAAAGGGAATAAGCGGTAGAAATGGATGGATGGATGGAGTTGGTGTATTGTTACATGTTGCTGGATCTGCCTCGTCAATCATCCTGATTGGCCGAAATGTTACAGGGATTGAACAAAGTTGCAAGCGCACGCATTGATTGCATTTGCATGAATCGGCGCCATTGCGAATAGTTGGAGGGATTTGTATCAGAAAGCCTCGAGTAACAAAAGTGTCAGCATGGTGAGTTCAATGATTGTGGCCTTTAGGTGTCGCAGAAAACAATTTTCACTCTATTTTAACTTAAATACAGCTTCAGTTCTTAAAAAAACCTACAAAATAATACAAATATGTACGATTCGGTTTCTATAAACTGTCTCGGTGACCGTACGGCCGAATGAAACATGTATGAAAATTGATCCAAACAAATGAATACAAATTTGAAGAATAAAATTGACAGTAAAACAAGATCATGCTAAAAATGATGAATACAATTTAACAGTACAGATTATGGCTAAAATAAAGGATGCTAATAAGATAAATCATTCTATTATTAATTAATAGTATAATTAATAGTTTTAAATACCTAATTATAATTTAACTACTATTAGTATGCCCTATTTCAAATACTACTAATAATAGGCATTTTTTATGAGCTATTACATTGATTATTATTTTAACCATTACCCTTTTGGGTTGAAATAGTACACATTTGTACGGTACTTAGTATCAGCTGGTACCCTTTTTGGTTTTACAGTTGTAAGATTTTTTGGGGGATACTTAAAAAAAACAAAAACAATTTAAGCATATTTTACAATTTTTTTTAGACCTAAATTAAACATTTTCAAACATATAAATTGCTAAAAAATATCAATACTACAGTAGTATTGGCCACTATAAGAGAGCAAATCAATCAAAGGGTGCTGTTCAGTATCATGGGATTTGTATCAGAAAACCCTAGTAACAAAAGTGTCAGCATGGTGAGTCAACGATTGTGAAGTGAGGTGAAGAGAATTATATTCATATAGCGCTTTTTCTCAAGTGACTCAAAGCGCTTTGCATAGTGAAACCCAATATCTAAGTTAGATTTAAACCAGTGTGGGTGGCACTGGGAGAAGGTGGATAAAGTGTCTTGCCCAGAGACATGACGGCAGTGACTCGGATGGCGGAAGCGGGGATAAACCTGGAATCCTTAAGTTGCTGGCACGGATGCTCTACCAACCGAGCTATACCGCCCCAAACCAAATTGTGGCCATTAAGTGTCGTTAAAAACAATTATCACTCCATTTTAACTTAAATACGGCATAAGTTCATTTAAAAAAACTACAATATAATACAAGTATGTATGATTCGTGCTGATATCGTGCCAATACTCAAGTCTACAATATCGACATCGGAAGTGAAAAAGTTGTATCGGCAGCCTCCTAAATATACAAACCCCATTTCCATATGAGTTGGGAAATTGTGTTAGATGTAAATATAAACGGAATACAATGGTTTGCAAATCATTTTCAACCCATATCCAGTTGAAAATGCTACAAAAACCAGATATTTGATGTTTAAACTCATAAACTTTATTTTTTTTTTGCAAATAATAATTAACTTAGAATTTCATGACTGCAACACGTGTCAAAGTAGTTGGGAAAGGGCATGTTCACCACTGTATTACATCACCTTTTCTTTTAACAACACTCAATAAACGAGGAAACTAATTGTTGGAGCTCTAAAAGTGGAATTCTTTCCGATTCTTGTTTTATGTAGAGCTTCAGTCGTTCAACAGTCCGGGGTCTCCCCTGTCGTATTTTACGCTTCATAATGCGCCACACATTTTTCATGGGAAACAGGTCTGGACTGCAGGCGGGTCAGGAAAGTACCCGCACTCTTTTACTATGAAGCCACGCTGTTGTAACACATGGCTAGGCATTGTCTTGCTGAAATAAGCAGGGGCGTCTATGATAACATTGCTTGGATGACAACATATGTTGCTCCAAAACCTGTATGGACCTTTCAGCATTAATGTTGCCTTCACAGATGTGTAAGTTACCCATGCCTTGGGCACAAATGCATCCCCATACCATCACAGATGCTGGCTTTTGAACTTTGCGCCTATAACAATCCGAATGGTTATTTTCCTCTTTGTTCTGGAGGACACCACATCCTCTGTTTCCGAATATAATTTGAAATGTGGACTCGTCAGACCACAGAACACTTTTCCACTTTGCATCAGTCCATCTTAGATGAGCTCGGGCCCAGCGAAGCCGGCGGCGTTTCAGGGTGTTGTTGATAAATGGGTTTGGCTTTGCGTAGTAGAGTTTTAACTTGCACTTACAGATGTAGCAACCAACTGTAGTTACTGACAGTGGTTTTATGAAGTGTTCCTGAGCCCATGTAGTGATATCCTCTACACACTGATGTCGGTTTTTGATGCAGTACCGCCTGAGGGCTCAAAGGTCCATAATATCATCGCTTACGTGCAGTGATTTCTCCAGATTCTCTGAATCTTTTGATGATTTTATGGACCGTAGATGGTAAAATCCCTAAATTCCTTGCAATAGCTCGTTGAGAAATGTTGTTCCAAAAATTTTTTGACAATTTGCTTACAAAGTGGTGACCCTCGCCCCATCCTTGTGAATTATTTGGCATTTTTTGGAAGCTGTTTTTATACCCAATCATGGCACCCACCTGTTCCCAATTAGCCTACACCCCTGTGGGATGTTCCATATAAGTGTTTGATGAGCATTCCTCAACTTTATCAGTATTTATCGCCACCTTTCCCAACTTCTTTATCACATGTTGCTGTCATCAAATTCTAAACTTAATGATTATTTGCAAAAAAAAAAAAAATGTTTATCAGTTTGAACATCAAATATGTTTTCTTTGTAGCATATTCAACGGAATATGGGTTGAAAATGATTTGCAAATCATTGTATTCCGTTTATATTTACATCTAAAACAATTTCCCAGCTCATATGGAAACGGGGTTTGTAGATTCATATTTATCTGAACAGAAGTGGATTAAATTAAACCAATGAGAAATGATGAGAGATTATCATCACACCTCTGTCTTCTATTTGCTGGATTAATTTCAAAGTAAAAGAACAATATGTCTACCTGTGTCAACGCCAAAGAAAGGTATACATTTATTTCACTTTCACTGCCTATGTCGCTCAATTTGTGGAATTAACCACGCCACAGAACTCACCTTTGAAGATGGGGCAGATGTGTTTCCAGATGGAGATGCAGCCATTGCGGTGAAACTGACCGAGAGCCAGCTCCATGTAGAAGAGAGGCACACCTCCAAACACCGCCATCAACAGGTAGGGCAGCAGAAAGGCACCTGAGGCAGGATGAAGAAATAGGACACTTCATTAGGTACCTCTTGCACAATTTAACGACATCACACATAGGCTCCGGCGAGAAATGCTGCCAAGTTTGTGCGTTTGCACTTAGGTGTTCCTAACTTTTGATGAGCTGATCAGAAAAAAACAGTCAAACATTACTAAAAACACTATAAAAATTATATTTTTAAACTGCGGTAGACACGCGGGCTCCATCTAGAGTAGGGGTCACCAACCTTTTTGAAACCAAGAGCTACTTCTTGGGTACTGATTAATGCGAAGGGCTACCAGTTTGATACACACTTAAATAAATTGCCTGAAATAGCCAATTTTCTCAATTGACCTTTAATAAATAAATCTACCGGTATATATATTTAAAAAATGGGTATTTCTGTCTGTCATTCCGTCGTACATTTTTTTTTTTCCTTTTACAGAAGGTTTTTTTGTAGAGGATAAATGATGAAAAAACACTTAATTGAACGGTTTAAAAGAGGATAAAACAGAAAAAAATGAAAATTAAATTTTGAAACATGGTTAATCTTCAATTTCGACTCTTTAAAATTCAAAATTGAACCGAAAAAAATTAAGAGAAAAATTTGCTATTTCGAATCTTTTTGAAAAAAATTAAAAAATAATTTGTGGAACATCATTTAGTAATTTTTCCTGATTAAGATTAATTTAAGAATTTTGATGACATGTTTTAAATAGGTTACAATCCAATCTGCACTTTGTTATAAAACAAATTCAAAAGACTTTGAAATAAGATTTAAATTTGATTCTACATTTTTTGTTAGATTTGCCAGAATAATTTTTTTGAATTTAAATCACAATAAGTTTGAAGAAATGTTTCACAAATATTCTTCGTCGAAAAAACAGAAGCTAAAATGAAGAATTAAATTAAAACGTATTTATTATTCTTTACACACACACACAAAAAAAAAATACTTGAACATTGATTTAAATTGTCAGGAAAAAAGAGGAAGGAATTTAAAAGGTAAAAAGGTATTTGTTTAAAAATCCTAAAATAATTTATAAGGTTGTATTTTTTCTCTAAAATTGTCTTTCTGAAAGTTATAAGAAGCAAAGTAAAAAAAGTAAATTGATTTATTTAAACAAGTGAATACCAAGTCTTTAAAATATTTTCTTGGATTTTCAAATTATATTTGAGCTTTGTCTCTCTTAGAATTAAAAATGTCGAGCAAAGCGAGACCAGCTTGCTATTAAATAAATAAAATGTAAAAAATAGAGGCAGCTCACTGGTAAGTGCTGCTATTTGATCTATTTTTAGAACAGGCCAGCGGGCTACTCATCTGGTCCTTATGGGCTACCTGGTGCCCGCGGGCACCGCGTTGGTGACCCCTGGTCTAGTGGTACGCCGAAGAATTACTTAATTAAATATTCAAACACAGTGTCACTGTTCAAACTATGTAATGCCACAGTAGCCCCAAAAAATCCGATATACTTGTTAAATAAAACATCTGCCTGTTTTTTAATGAATACTTAAGCCTACTACGCTACCGTAGTTTAATGTTGGTCACTATGGTGGTACTTGGGGAGCCAAGTGTTTTCTGTTTACATCACGCTTATTTGGACGCTATACAGTGGGGCAAAAAAGTATTTAGTCAGCCACCGATTGTGCAAGTTCTCCCACTTAAAATGATGACAGAGGTCTGTAATTTTCATCATAGGTACACTTCAACTGTGAGGGACAGAATGTGAAAAGAAAATCCAGGAATTTACATTGTAGCAATTTTGAAGAATTTATTTGTAAATTATGGTGGAAAATAAGTATTTGGTCAACCATTCAAAGCTTTCACTGATGGAAGGAGGTTTTGGCTCAAAATCTCACGATACATGGCCCCGTTCATTCTTTCCTTAACACGGATCAATCGTCCTGTCCCCTTAGCAGAAAAACAGACCCAAAGCATGATGTTTCCACCCCCATGCTTCACAGTAGGTATGGTGTTCTTGGAATGCAACTCAGTATTCTTCTTCCTCCAAACACGAAGAGTTGAGTTAATTTATTTTCACATTCTGTCTCTCACAGTTGAAGTGTACCTATGATGAAAATTACAGACCTCTGTCATCATTTTAAGTGGGAGAACTTGCATAATCGGTGGCTGACTAAATACTTTTTTGCCCCACTGTACTTTTAGAATTTTTATTTGTTTGTTTGTTTTCCCAGAAATTTTTGTTTCGAAACTTTCGAAACTGTCTCGGTTACCATACGGCCCAATGAAACATGCAAAAAAAATGATGGCAAAAATAAAAGATGCTAATAAGATAAATCATTCTATTATTAATTAATAGTATTACTAATACTAGTAATAATACTGGTTCTAAATACCTAATTATAATTAAACTGAGTATGCCCTATTTCAAATACTACTAATAATAGGAATTACTTATGAGCTACACAGATTTTTATTTCAGCAGGTACCCTTAGGGTTGAAATAGTAAAAAATGTGTACAGTACTTAGTATCACCTTGTAACCTTTTTGGTTTTACAGTTGTAAGATTTTTTTGGGGGAATACATCTTAAAAACTTTTTTAAAGCATATTTTACAATTTTTTTGGACCTAAATTGAGCATTTTCAAACATACAAACAGCTAAATAAACTAGAAATATCAATACTACAGTAGTATTGGCCACTAGAGAAGACCAAACCAATCAGAGCACGCCGTTCAGTATTGTGGCCACTGATTGGCTCTTCATAAGGAAGCGTGACTATACTGTGGATTAAGGGGGACTAGAAGGTGTGTTTCATGTCTCAGGTCCTCCATAAAGATGAAAAACATATTTAAAAAGGTAGTAAGCAGTTCTTTTTTACTTCTCTAGCTATGAAAATATTTGATTTATAAGTAATGATCCCTGCATCGCAGAAATTCATTTCCCGCAAAACCAATTAAAAACAATAAATTAAGTGGGTAGCGATTTGTCCAGGGTGTACGCCGCCTTCCGCCCGATTACAGCTGAGATAGGCACCAGCGCCCCTCCGCGACCCCAAAGGGAATAAGCGGTAGAAAAATGGATGGATGGGATCAGGTAGGACTGTTCTGGTGTTGAAGAGCAATATTGCAATTTTGACAGAAAATTTCTAAAGAATGTACCTTTAGGTGAAGAAATGATTTTATTCTGTACATTTATTTTTGACAGAGCATGGGGTCGAAGAAAGTTGCAAGTGCCAGCACTTTGACAAAGAAGGTGAAACACACCATAGCAAAGTACGTGATTCTCACCTCGTCGGCTCCCCGCTCATCGCCCTCTATTTAAGGTAAAAGTGATTTTTCACTCATTTTAATTTATTTTGCATTGTTTTCGGCATGTGAAACTTTCAGTTGCATTAAATAATTAGCCACTGAAAAATGTGTGTATCGTCTGTATTATCGGGTTAGTTTCATTTTTTTGTTTCAGTTTTCGTACAGTTCGACCATTTTGGAACGGATTAATAAAGAACA
>NC_084623.1:52914505-52957005 GCF_033978795.1 Nerophis ophidion | reverse complement strand
AGAACATGATAAAAAATAAATAAATAAAACATAAAAACAGGTTCACAGCAGGTGTATAATGGGGCGCCATTGCAGGATGGATATCACTGAGTGTTAAAAGCCAAGGAAAAAAAGTATGTTTTTAAGAGAGATTTAAAAACAGGAAGAGAGGAGGCTTGTCTAACACTCAGAGGTAGGTCGTTCCAGAGCTTGGGAGCAGCAGCAGCGAAAGCTCTGTCACCTCTAAGCTTCAGCCTTGTGTCAGGGACCGTCAGTAGCAGCTGATAGCAAAATGGGTCCAACCCCAGCCAAGGATGTTAAAAATAATATCTATACGGCAGGGCATTTATCCATGAAAGTATGGCAGAGCTGCTGATGGTGTGGTTGTCGGAGAAGCAAGTGGATAGAGATACTGTAGGTAA
Source organism: Nerophis ophidion (assembly GCF_033978795.1). Lineage (NCBI taxonomy): Eukaryota > Metazoa > Chordata > Actinopteri > Syngnathiformes > Syngnathidae > Nerophis > Nerophis ophidion. The sequence continues at coordinate 52,956,604 of NC_084623.1, read as the reverse complement.
ATGCCGCACATTATCATTGCAATACCTCATAAAACTAATGTACTTGTTTGTTCTGCTCCGTGTCCGCCCTGAGATCGGTAGGTCGTGAGTTCAAACCCCAGCCGAGTCATACCAAAGACTATAAAAATGGGACCCATTGCCTCCCTACATCAAGGGTTGGAATTGGGGGTTAAATCACCAAAAATGATTCCCGGGCGCAGCCACCGTTACTGCTCACTGCTCCCCTCACCTCCCAAGGAGTGAACAAGCAGATGGGTCAAATGCAGAGGCTAATTTAACCACACCGAGTGGTACTTTTTAACTTACTACATTAAAATATTTATTTTCTAAAACCATCCATCCATTTTCTACCGCTTATTCCCTTTGGGTTCACGGGGGGCGCTGGTGTCTATCTCAGCTACAATCAGGCAGAAGGCGGTGTACACCCTGGACAAGTCGCCACCTCATCGCAGTATTTTCTAAAACGTTTTTCTTTTAAAAAAAGCACGCTAAAATGAACTTCAATGGGAGACGTTGATTTAAGATACACATGTTTTGAGATAAGAGCTCCGTCACAGTACCAAATTAGCCTGTAAGTTGCAAAGAACTGCACTACACACAACTTTTTCCATCGAGGAACATTTCAGGATGCGTGTGGACTACTTTAATCCGGACCAATCCGTTCAGTACATACACATCTTAGCTTTGTGTGTACATTTTTTTTTAATAAAAAAATAGGAAAGTGGTTCCCACTTTGCACTTTACCCACTAGGGGGGTGTGAACTACAAACCGGGGACCGTATGTCCATTGGAGTTTTTACACCAATTTGTATTTTTTATTTGCAAGCACATCGAAGAAAGAAAACACGTCGACCGACTTTGCCCGTGCAAATTCACACATACTGGATCTCTTTCCGCGGCTTATCTGATCGAGGCCTTGTGACGGTCAGATGTTCGGAGGACAGGAACGAGCGTCGCTGACATTTTCATCACCTTTGAAAGTGGAGATCGTCATAAAACCGGAGACTTTTACACGCCAGCTCCTCTCAAAAACCTCATTCATCAGTTGCATTGTTTATAGCAGTGGTTCACAAATGGAGGTACGCGTACCCTTGGGGGTACTTGAAGGTATGCCAAGGGGTGTGTGAGATTTTTTTTTAAATATTCTAAAAATAGCAACAATTCAGAAATCCTTTATAAATATATTTATCGAATAATACTTCAACAACATTTGAATGTAAGTTCATAAACTGTGAAAAGAAATGCAACAATGCAATATTCAGTGTTGACAGCTAGATTTTTTGCGGACATGTTCCATAAACATTGATGTAAAAGATTTCTTTTTTTGTGAAGAAATGTTTAGAATTAAGTTCATGAATCCTGTTACAATCCCCAAAAACGGCACTTTGAGTTGATGATTACTTCTATGTGTAGAAATCTTTATAATTGAATCACTTGTTTATTTTTCAGCAAGTTTTTAGTTATTTTCATATCTTTTTTTTCCAAATAGTTCAAGAAAGACCACTACAAATGAGCAATATTTTGCACTGTTATACGATTTAATAAATCAGAAACTGATGACATGGTGCTGTATTTTACTTATTTATCCCTTTTTTTTTCAACCAAAAATGCTTTGCTCTGATTAGGGGGTACTTGAGTTTAAAAAAATGTTCACAGGGGGTACATCACTGAAAAAAGGTTGAGACCCACTGGTTTATATATTCACCACTTCCACATGCACAACTCACTCCACATGGCGAAAAAATTGAATTTGAGTCCGTCTATAATAACACAGGGGTCATCCTAAAGGTGATGTCTTGATTGCAGTCACCCTTTTCTGCTTAAGTCTTGAGTCATAAAAGCGTGCAAAACACAACGTAATACAAAATGGAATGTTTTCAGCAGCAACCTTCTCGGTTATAGTTCGAGTTGTCAAACACACACACACACACTGACCTTCATGTGCAAACAAACTCTTTCAAAAGTAAAAAAAAAAAAAAGGAACAGAGGAAAAACCAGTAGAGGAATACAAAGGCATAGCAAAAGTATGCTAAAGTAAAGACGAGGGAAACTAGAAACTCCAAGTGCAGACATACAGAATTTTAAAGCTTTAACTCAATGTAAAAAAACGACATAAAAAAGTGTTGCACATAAATCCGCATGCACACACGTTACCTGTTGAGTGGGAGAAGGTGTGTCTAGGAAATTAACAGCAGAAGAAGCAGCACATTCGAGTTTTGGAAAATCCTGCAGAGGTGCAAAAACTTGCCAAGGAAACTCAAGAGTGTAGACCACGAGAACATCAGTAATGCACGTTTATCCATTGGGGTCTTGAACCTCTCTCTCTCTCTCTCTTTCTCTCTCTCTCCCTCTCTCTCTCTCTTTCCTCCTCCTCCCCTGCCATGCTGCACACACAGTGACACACACAGGAGACGCAAAGTCATATTTAGCCAAGGATGCACAAGCGTGTGCGGGAGATAGATCCAGGATAAGAGGTTGCGCAAGCTGACGCAAGTTTTGCTTTGATGAAAAATATGGTGATGAAACCAACCAAACAATATCAGAACTGATCCTGTATCCCGGGGGTGTCAAACTCATTTTAGCTCAGGAGGGTCACATAGTGGAAAAACTATTCCCAAGTGGGCCGGACTGGTAAAATCATGTCATGATAACTTAAAGAAAAACACAACCTCAGATTGTTTTCTTATTTTAAAAATAGAACAAGGGACAGTCTGAAAAAATACAGTTAAGATAAAGATAAGACAGTCTGGAGGAAAGTTCTGTGGTCAGATGAAACAAAAAGAGAACTGTTTGGTCCTAATACCCAGCAATGTGTTTGGAGGAGAAAAGATGAGGCCATTAATCCCAGGAACACCATGCCTCCTGTCAAGAATGGTGGTGGTAGTATTATGTTCTGGACCTGTTTTGCTGCCAATGGAACTGGTGCTTTACAGAGAGTAAATGGGACCATGAAAATGGAGGATTACCTCCAAATTTTTCGGGACAACCTAAAATCATCAGCCCGGAGGTTGGGTCTTGGGCGCAGTTGGGTGTTCCAACAGGACAATGACCCCAAACACACGTCAACATTGGTGAAGAAATGGCTAAATAAGGCTAGAATTAAGGTTTTAGAATGGCCTTCCCAAAGTTCTGACTCAAACCATGAATTGATTAACGTGGACCCCGACTTAAACAAGTTGAACAAATTATTCGCGTGTTACCATTTAGTGGTCAATTGTACGGAATACGTACTGTACCTTGCAATCTACTAATACAAGTTTCAATCAATCAATCAAACAATGCTGAAGAAACAAGTCCATGTTAGAAAACCAACAAATTTAGCTGAACTGCACCAATTTTGTCAAGAGGAGTGGTCAAAAATTCAACCGGAAGCTTGCCAGAAGCTTGTGGATGGCTACCAAAAGCACCTTATTGCAGTAAAACTTGCCCAGGGACATGTAAACAAATATTAACATTACTGTATGTATACTTTTGACCCAGCAGATTTGCTCACATGTTCAGTCGACCCCATAATAAATTCATAAAAGAACCAAACTTCATGAATGCTTTTTGTGACCAACAAGTATGTGCTCCAATCACTCTATCACACAAAAAAAAACAAGAGTTGTAGAAAACATTGGAAAATCAAGACAGCCATGACATTATGTTCTTTACATGTGTATGTAAACTTTTGACTAGGACTGTATGTAGCATCATCCACAACAAACCTGTGAATTTGGACTTATTTCATGAATTACACATGAAATTAGATGTTATTCTTCCATCCATCCATTTTCTACCGCTTATTCCCTTTCGGGGTCGCGGGGGGCGCTGGCGCCTATCTCAGCTACGATCGGGCGGAATGCAGGGTACACCCTGGACAAGTCGCCACCTCATCGCAGTGCCAACACAGATAGACAGACAACATTCACACTCACATTCACACACTAGGGCCAATTTAGTGTTGCCAATCAACCTATCCCCAGGTGCATGTCTTTGGAAGTGGGAGGAAGTCGGAGTACCTGGAGGGAACCCACACATTCACGGGGAGAACATGCAAACTCCACAAAGAAAGATCCCGAGCCTGGATTTGAACCCAGGACTGCAGAAACTTCGTATTGTGAGGCATGTTATTTCAGCATATTTATGTGCTCCCAAATGATGTATCCCCAGTGCTCCATCTCAGTGTTCTTCAACCTTTTTTTGAGCCAAGGCACATTTTATGCGTTAAAAATAATTCGGAGGCACACCACCATCAGAAAAAATTAAAAACTAAAACTCAGTTGACAGTAAAAAGTCGTTGGATATGACTTTAAAGCATAACCCAGCATGCATCACTATAGCTCTTGTCTCAAAGTAGGTGTACTGTCACATCACGCCGTAACTTATTTTGAGTTTTTTGCTGTTTTCCTGTGTGTAGTCTTTTAGTTCTTGTCTCGTGGTCCTATTTTGGTGGCTTTTTCTCTTTTTTTTTTGGTATTTTCCTGTAGCAGTTTCACGTCTTCCTTTGAGACATATTTCCAGCATCTACAATCAAGAATATTTCAGTTGCTTTTATCCGTCTTTGTGGGGACATCTTTGATTGTTACGTCATGTTCGAATGTACATTGTGGATGCCATCTTTGCTCCACAGTAAGTCTTTGCTGACGTCCAGCATTCTGTTGTTGTTTACTTTGTAGCCAGTTCAGTTTTAATTTCGTTCTGCATAGCCTTCCCTAAGCTTCAATGCTTTTTCTTAGGAGCACTCACCTTTTGCTTATTTTTGGTTTAGGCATTAGACACCTTTTTACCCGCACACTGCCTCCCGACATCTACAGAGCAATTATCTACCTGCTAGCACCTACTGATATGGAAGAGTATTACGCTCTAGACAGCACCGACACTCGAACATCCATGCATCATTTGCTGATTATAATTACTGGTTTGCAAAACAATATTTTTTAACCCAAATAGGTGAAATTAGATAATATTCCACGGCACACCAGAGTGTATCTCACGGCACACTAGTGTGGGTTGGGGATACAAAGAATTGCTATTGCGACATCCAGTGGACACATTTAGAACAGCAGTTTTTTATCCAAAAATTTCAGCTAATTTTGATATTTACCAAAATCATCTTGTGGGCCTGATAAAACCAAATCAGGCCTACGGGCCGTACGTTTGACACCAGTGCCGTATCCCTTTTGAATTGTCTCTTCATCTAGCACAGGGGTTCTAAACCTACTCAAATATTAACACTGAATTAGTAATATTACTCTTGATTTTAGTTGTATTCAGTAATTACTGTATAGCTAATCCTAAGATTATTATCAGGCTGATTCCAAAAATAAATAATAATCAATTATACTGCAAAAGAAGGGACCCTTAAATCAAAGGAAAGTAAATTACATACAAATGTGCACTGCTCTAAATAATACATTCTAACTAAATTAATAATAATAATGTGTGTGTTTCTTAAGTTAACTGCCTATGGAATTTAAGTGCAAATGAAAGCTTGTAGTTTTTGCGTTTTAAGCAACATCTCGAAGACTTGTGGTTAGAGTGTCCGTCCTAAAATCGGTAGGTCGTTAGTTCAAACCCCGGCCGAGTCATACCAAAGACTATAAAAATGGGACCCATTACATCCCTGCGTGGCACTCAGCATCAAGGGTTGGAATTGGGGTTTAAATCCCCCAAAAATGATTCCCCCCGGGCGTGGTCACCGCTGCTGCTCACTGCTCCCCTCACCTCCCAGGTGTTGATCAAGGGCGATGGATCAAATGCAGAGAATAATTTCGCCACACCTAGTGTGTGTGTGACAATCTTTGGTACTTTAACTTTAACTTAACTTTAACTTTCGCTCCAGACTTCTTCTGTTTGTTTGATATTTTCATCACTGCCACAAGTGGCGGAAAAATGTATTACAGCTGAGTTCCGCCGCGGGAAAAACCACATCTGAGGTACCGATTATTGTTAGGTGGCTCTCTAAGGGGCGTTCACGGCCCTATGGTTTAAAAAACACAGATTTAGCACTCACCTACTGGGAGGTGCGTCAGCTTCGCTCTTTTTGCACACAGTTTAGAAGTTCTGCTCTTACCCAACAGAGTATTCATTAAAAAATTAATAAAGGAAACGACAGCAGTGTCTTGAATTTAGTGTTTTGTGGTAAAAGCTAATTGTTATTTTTTTAAGTAAACATTTGAGTTACAAGCACCGGGATTATTACCATCTTATTGATAATGACAAAAAAGTTTGTCGATCAAGGGATTTTACTTCACAAAAATACTGAGAGACACGGGTTTTGCAATTTAAGAGTGGTCTTAGATAAAAAGCTATCTGTGAGGTGTTAAGTTGCAAGTAAAAAAATTGAGTTCCAAGCATTCCCGCCCTTAGTTGGCTTAGCAAATGTCATAGTGAACCCTGTAAAATCCACCCCAAAAATCTGGTCTTACTCAGACGCATTGGGTTATAGCTAGAGATGGACAAAACTTTGTTTTCCACCATTAGAGGAAAGAAGAAAGTGAGTGTGAAGAACAGTGCTGAGAAATACTATACAGAAACACATTTACGCACTACTGAGCATTAAAACACCTCAACAGTGTACAAAGCGGGTTATTTTCTGGCGCATTTAAAAATCAATAAACCCGCATCAGCAGTTAAAACATATCTTACGTGGTACTGTCAAAATTAAAATAGCAAAAAACATATTCAACGTGAAAAAATAAAGAAATAAAATATTTGAACTCACAAATTGTAGCACCCATTCAACGCCGTATAAGCCAGTGGTACTCCTCGTAGTCAGTTGACTCGAGTGGAAATGGCAGGCATTTCCCCATTTCATCTCTGAGATCATCTCACAAGATGTAGTTTCTCTTTAAATATCCTTCTTGAAAAAAGCCTTGCAAATATATTTGTGGCACCTAAACATACTTTTGTTGTATTTCTTTGTGGGTCAACACTTCCTGCTTCCTGCTAAGGTGCAACTTGTGATTGGATACTCACTTTGGAATGACAAGTGAGTATCCAATCACAGGATGATTGGATACTTGGATGGGGGTGTCCTCTCCAAAGTTTGTCATTCACATCGACGTCACACTGAGTTGTGAGTTTTTCCTTGCCCTTTTGTGGGATCTGAACCAAGGATGTTGTTGTGGCTTGTGCAGCCCTTTGAGACACTTGTGATTTAGGGCTAAATAAATAAACATTGATTGATTGATTGCGGATGCGTAAATGTCATGTTCAGCGTAAAGCCTTCTAAAAGGCCTTACTGACAACAACTCAAGGTCTGATTGGCTATGGCTACTGTCTATCAACTGTATGTCCCCGATCACTTACAGTGCACAGACGCCTGCATTGTTGATTCTGAAGGCCCCGGGCAGATTTTGTAGAGCATGGCAACATAAGTTAGCTGAATTCTGATTGGATAAAAACTTTGACCTAAAAACAACAGCACTGGAAGGAGCATAATATGACATGAAGAGATTATGAATACGTTTAGATATTTAGGGACTGTAAATTAAAAATTACTTGTATCTTTAATTATGATCATCATTTCTGGTTATGACGGCACACCACTGTCAAAAAGTTCTCGGCACATTTTGATGAAACTTTCGGAAAATGTCGGAAATAGGATAAGGAACAGGTAGTAACATTTTAGGGGCGATCCAAATCACTGCCTAAATTTCGGATTTTCTTTTTTTCCAATTTGTTATTTAGCTAGGGTTATTGAACACGTTACCCAAGTCTTGATTCAGAACAAAATGTGCGATTTTTGAATGACTCGTTCGTGATTGGCACATCTCCGGTTTGTCCTTTTTCCGAACAAATGTACGTTAAGCAAATCCGTAGCCTACATAATAACCAGGCCCCTGTGACCTAAACATCAAAAGTACGTGTGAGGAGTTTAAAGACCTACTGAAACCCACTACTACCGACCACGCAGTCTGATAGTTTATATATCAATGATGAAATATTAACATTGCAACACATGCCAATACGGCCGGTTTAGTTTACTAAACTGCAATTTTAAATTTCCCGCGAAGTGTCCTGTTGAAAACGTCGCGGAATGATGACGCTTATGTTGACGCATGCTTGTGACGTTATTGGTTGTAGCGGACATTTTATCCCAGCACCACTCATGGCTAAAAGTCGTCCGATTTAATCGCATGATTACACAGTTATTTGGACATCTGTGTTGCTGAATCTTTTGCAATTTTTTCAATTAATAATGGAGACGTCAAAGAAGAAAGATGTAGGTGTGAAGCGGTGTATTGTGACCGCCTTTAGCAACACAAACACAGCCAGTGTTTCTTTGTTTGTTGGGAAGCTTTAATATGGAACAGAGCAGTCAAGCAAAGATGTTTCTCTACCACATGTCAACCGGCAGGTTTTGGTGAGAAAATTGTGGTAATAAGCCGGCTCTTACTGTAAACATGAGCAGAGCTTGTGTCGTTCTTCCTACACCTGTCAAAGAGGCAGCTGCAACTTTCTTGGCTCCTCCATGGCTTCCCTCAGAGACACTGGCGGTCACCACAACCCTCCGACTTCCAGGGATGACTATATAATCTCAATAAAACAATAGTAACACAATAAGCAGATAAGGGATTTTCCAGAATTATCCTAGTAAATGTGTCTAATAACATCTGAATCGCTCCCACTGCCCCTGTTTTTTTATTTTTTTTATTTTTTATTCTAGTCCTTCACTCTCACTATCCTCATCCACAAATCTTTCATCCTCGCTCAATTTAATGGGGAAATTGTCGCTTTCTCGGTCCGAATCGCTCTTGCTGCTGGTGACCATGATTGTAAACAATGTGAGGATGTGGGGAATCCTACAACCAGTGACGTCACGCGCACATCGTCTGCTACTTCCGGTACAGGCAAGGCTTTTGCGAACTTTATCGTCGATGTTCTCTACTAAATCCTTTCAGCAAAAATATGGCAATATCGTGAAATGATCAAGTATGACACATAGAATGGACCTGCTATCCCCGTTTAAATAAGAAAATCTAATTTCAGTAGGTCTTTAAGTCTTGTTTTTCAGGTTCAAACTACACTGCAAAAACTGAAATCTAAGTAAGATTAAATATCTCAAATAAGGGTGATGTTTGCTTTTTTTTCTGTCTGATAAGATAATTATTCTCACTAAGCAGATTTTGTGTTAGAGTGTTTTACTTGTTTTAAGTGTTTTGGTCCTAAATGATCTCAGTAAGATATTACAGCTTGTTGCTAAGATTATATGACCTATATTGAGTAAAACATGCTTGAAACTAGAATATCAACCGTTGAAAAGGTGTGTGATCAACACTCACAAGTATAAAACTACCTTTTTAAAGTAATAATTTCTTACTTCAAGCATGAAAAAAAAATATATGTCAAAGTAATAGCACTTGCATTTACTTCATTTAAGAATATTTTTCAACATATTGAGCATAAAGGTCTTATTTTTTACTTCTACCATGAAAAGTGCACTTGTTATTAGTGAGAATATACTTATTTTAAGGTGTTTTTGGTTTCATTGAGTTTCGCTAATTTTACTAGTTTTGGAAAGTCTTGACAAGCCAATTTTTCATGTTCTGTTGGCAGATAATTTTGCTTAGTTCAAATAAAATATCCCTCATTTTTGTATTTTTTTTTCTCGTTTTTAAACACTGACTTTTTGCAGTGATGATAGAATAAAAAAGGAAAAAAAAACAATCCCATGGCACATGTCGCTTTACACAAAATAGTTATGCGCATGACGTGTTGGGAGTTATGTTTTAAAGTCGAGGATAAAAGACCCCTGTAGTGAACAGTATATCAACTCATGACCGTCGGCTTCTCATTTCCCCAAAAGGCGCCTGCTCACTGGATTTTATTCTCCAAAAGTCTTCAATAAAGTTGCGGGCTGCAGGCCAGCTTTTGGAGCGCATGCAAACAAAACAACACCCTTTCATCTGGCGCCCGACAAATACAAATAATACGCTTATCACACTTTTGGTGACTTTGCTGGGGTTTTCCTGAATAGTTTCGGACTCGAAGCTGTTTCGGACACTTAGATCTATTGGCCAACTTTCCTTCTCTGTAACATTTAATCTCTACGTAAGTATGCTTATAAAGTGGCGAGGGAGGATAAATAATCAAGTATCTGTGGCCAAAGGATAACCTGCTGTAAGTGGAAAGTGGATCCAGATACAGTTACGCTCAGTCAGTCAGTACTGGAACATACATGCTGAATATTTCACTTTTTATAGCAGCTAAATCAAGTGGATGAGCAGTGTTTCCTCATGTAGTAGCCTCGAAAAAATACTATGGCACAGATTCTCAATATTATAAAACGCACGCGATAAATAAACAATATTCATGTATTGAGCTTAAGGCTTTAAAATTTAATCCATCCATCCATCCATTTTCTACTGCTTATTCCCTTTCGGGGTCGCGGGGGGCGCTGGCGCCTATCTCAGCTACAATTGGGCGGAAGGCGGGGTACACCCTGGACAAGTCGCCACCTCATCGCAGGGCCAACACAGATAGACAGACAACATTCACACTCACATTCACACACTAGGGCCAATTTAGTGTTGCCAATCAACCTATCCCCAGGTGCATGTCTTTGGAAGTGGGAGGAAGCCGGAGTACCCGGAGGGAACCCACGCATTCACGGGGAGAACATGCAAACTCCAGACAGAAAGATCCCGAGCCTGGATTTGAACCCAGGACTGCAGGACCTTCGTAATGTGAGGCAGACGCACTAACCCCTCTGCCACCGTGAAGCTTTAAAATTTAATCTAACGCATAATTATTTTTTCGACGACCCCTGTTTAAAGTTATGAAATCACTAGACTTGGTGAATATTAATTTCGTTGTTAAATGTTGGCGAAAAAAAGCAGAACACAGACATGACACTAGGGGTGTAATGGGACGTGTATTTGTATTGAGCCGTTTCGGTACGGGGGTTTTGGTTCGGTACAGGGGTGTACCAAATGAGTTTCTAAGCTAAAGTCTTAACAAGCTGCTTTGCTTCTTCTGCCTCTGTCTCAGCACCCAGCATTGTCCCACCCACACAACCATCTGATTGGTTATATATATAGCGGTAACAGCCAATCAGCAGTGCGTATTCAGAGCGCATGTAGTAAATGCTTCAGCGTTGAGCAGGTAGGTGTTTAGCAGGTGAGCATAAGGAAGCGTACTCTCCCCAAATGATAATAAACACCTCCCAGTCAACTACTACTAACATCACTATGAGCCCGTTGACCTTCTAGAAATTTAAACGGCAGCAAAGCTCGCTCGCAGTTCTGGTTTGAGGTGAAGGCTAATTAGCTTTTAACGTAACGTTAGCTCATTTTGCAGTGTGTGTGTGTGTGTGCATTTTACGGACAGAAAAGCTCTGAATTGTAGGGTCCCTGCTATCACATGTTGATAAAAATATAACATTTCCATAATAAAAATCTAACTACAGGCTTCCCAAATGCTGTGTTAAATTAAGCATGATGAGTTGACTTGAAACTGTTTAATGTCGCACTTTTTATATGTAGAAGAAAAGTTTTGTCATTTTATTTAATCTGAGCAACAATTTGAGGCAGTTTAATGTTGATTAACGTGGGAAGAATTATTATAGTGTTCCCAATGTAAAAAGGATAAAGTCATTGTTTACAAATTTGGTAAATAAATAACCAAAAAAATAATGTTTTTTTGTTTTCTTACTGTACCGAAAATGAACCGAACCGTGACCTCTAAACCGAGGTACGTAACGAGCCGAAATTTTTGTGTACTGTTACATCCCTACATGACACACAACTATTCCAGATGGCAACTTCCTGGCTTTAAGAAATAAGTCAAGAAAATAAAATGTATGAGTCAGTGATAATTTCATTTTTAGATCGAGCAGAGTGAAAAAAATATTGAATCACTTATTCTGAGGAAATTATGCATTTTTTTTTTTACACATTTTAAACGACGACTGCACTTTTTTTTTTTAAATCTTGCCCATCAACCATAATCTTTAAGTGGGAAAAAAACACATCTTTCCTTTTCTTGTACATTGTAAGTAGTAAAAAACTGTTGATCAAAGGTGACTAACAATGCAAATAATGCATTTTTTTCTCGGAAATTATGCAAATTATTTTTTGACGTTTGCATTTTTTCAACAACATTTTTTCAATCAAATTATGCTGACAATTTCATTGAGTAATATCTGTGAGAAAAATGTGCTTGTACAAATATTGAGTTTGTTTATATGCAGTGTTTTAAAATCAGTCTAAAAATACATTATTTATAAAAATGTGTCACATCCACTTATCTTGCGAAGCAGCAGCAAAGCGGCAGTTAATTACTCACACATTTTTAATCGATTAAACTGTCAGCATAATTTGAAAAATTATTAGAAAAATAGTGACAGAGAAGATGGACAATTCAACCCTTAACTCAACAATGAGTAGATGAGTGTTATGTGTATGTATTTGTGTAAATAAAAGAACACTGAAATTCAAGTATTTCATTTATATATATATATATATATATATATATATATATATATATTTATACATACATATGAAATACTTGACTCTTAACCACGCCCCCCGCCCCACCCTTGACCTGTTCATTCAAGGCCAAAGCAAAATATCGAGAAATATATCGTGTATTGTGACATGGCCTAAAAATATCCAGATATTAAAAAAGCTAATATCGCCCAGCCCTAGCTGAAACTGTCCAATAACTCACAAATTCAAGGTGTATCAAGCAAGGGGTCCTAAATTAACATGTAAACTCAGCCTGTTTGATCAAATGTTATTTCAATAAAAAAATATTTTAATTTATATGGTCTTATAATACTACAAATTCAACATGTGATCATTTTGAGTTCTTTACAGTCTATAAAATGTCTTGAAACGATGTTGTGCTGAATAATTTGGAACAGTTGACTGAATTATTTATTGTATTTAGTTATTTGAAAAATACTGTCATCATTTTGAGATTTGTTTAAGGAAATTTGAATTAAACTCTAACGGCTGAAAATTATACTGACTGACATTTGCATCATTTATTTATGACATTTTGAGGAGAATGTACTTTGCATAATAATTTGGAACACGGTGTATTTCACGAAAATTGGATCGGAGGCCGATTTATTGGCACATTCCTACTTTTTAGGAGAATTCACAAAAGCTTTTTGTCAAGACTTTCCAAACTTTGGAGCTGGTGTTGACAAGGCAGCAAAGGTGGTGCAGCGGTGCTGTGTTCATGCTGTTATAAACTAATGATTTTACTGGCCCTCGTCCAGCAAAGTCTTCCGCTTCAGTGTGTCACGAGAGGCAGTGTCCCTGATCGTTAAACGGACGTGCAAAGCGATCGATACCAAGGCGGGAATGCACAGCATGTCTTTTCTACTGTACGTATGGCAGTACTTCTTAAAGTACCACCTCAGAAAAAAAACTTGGCTCTCCAGGTTCCACCATAATGACCAACAACAAAAGACAGTATCGTGGTAGGCCCTAGTATTCAATAAGAACAAGGCAGGTGTTTTAGCTAACAAGTATATTTAATATTTTTGGCCATTATAACATTACACACAGTTTGAACAGTAACACTGTGTTTGAATATAGGAAAATGGTATTTAATCAAGTGGTTATTCGGCGTACCACAAGCCGAGGCAATGAACATTATCATACATACTCTATATAATATATGTATATATATGTGTATACATTATCTCACATTTCTCTCTCTCTCTCTCTCTCTCTCTCTATATATATATATATATATATATATATATATATATATATATATATATATATACGTATATACATACATACATACATACATATGTATGTATGTATGTATGTAAACGGGGATAGCAGGTCCATATATATATATATATATATATATATACTAGTGGTACATGTACCACAGTATATATATATATATATATATATACTAGTGGTACATGTACCACAGTTTGGGGATCAGTGCCTTATGGCATTGGTTCTCAAATGGGGGTACAAGTACCCCTGGGGGTACTTGAAGGTAGGCCAAGGGGTATGTGAGATTTTTCAAAAATATTCTAAAAATAGCTAAACGATTCAAAAATCATTTATAAATATATTTATTGAATAATACTTCAACAAAATATGAATTTAAGTTCATAAACTGTGAAAAGAAATGCAACAATGCAATATTCAGTGTTGACAGCAAGATTTTTTTGTGAACATGTTCCATAAATATTGATGTTAAAGATGTCTTTTTTTGTGAATAAATGTTTAGAATTAAGTTCATGAATCCAGACGGATCTCTATTACAATCCCCAAAGAGGGCACTTTAAGTTGGTGATTACTTCTATGTGTAGAAATCGTTATTTATAAATGAATCACTTATTTATTTTTCAACAAGTTTTATATCTATTTTTCCAAATAGTTCAAGAAAGACCACTACAAATGAGCAATATTTTGCACTGTTATACAAATTAATGAATCAGAAACTGATGACATCTTGCTGTATTTTACTTCTTTATCTATTTTTTTCAACCAAAAATTATTTGCTCTGATTAGGGGGTACTTGAATTAAAAAAAATGTTCACAGGGGGTACATCACTGAAAAAAGTTTGAAAACCACTGACTTATGGCATTAAAGAAATATAAACATGCATCCACTTCTCTTTATTAGAAAACACTATTTAATTATTTTTCTTTTGGAGTGACTCCAAGTCAAAGTTCTATTAGAATTGCATAGTCAAACAGCGGCACTTCTGAGACAGTACACTACCTTCCTGTTTTAGGGATGGGCCTATGGCTAGGTTTTAGTCAGTGTACCTACCTAATGAACTGTCCTGTTGATATGCACAAATAAAAAATATATAGCTCCTTTATATGGACAATAGAAAATAACTATAGGCCTTTTGGTAAAAAAAAAAATATATATATATTTCATTGAGTTCTCCTATTTTGAGTACCCTGCCTTCCGCCCGATTGTAGCTGAGATAGGCGCCAGCGCCCCCCGCGACCCCGAAAGGGAATAAGCGGTAGAAAATGGATGGATGGATGGATAATAGAAATATGATGTTTCACCTCGGCTTATTTTAAACTAAAAATACCTAGTTGCTTATTCCTGAATGGTAACACATTTTAGCTCGAATTTGCAACCTTGCTGGTATGTTCTATGACCCTCTTTTTAACTAGCTGCATGTTGGTGACAGAGTTGTGCCAAATATAGTACATAAAACATGAAACAGGTAATGGTAACAAAGGTATGTACTTTTCAATGTGTTTTAAGCATTATAAACCCCGCCCTTTTTCAGGCTATTAGCACGTCATGACGTAACTACGCCCGTACGTACATGGGCTCGCGCATTCGTTTTTATGTTTATTAATGCATACTTATTAAAAGTCAAATTACAATGTTGTTGATGTGCATTTATTAGATACAAATAATTAGGTTTATGGGAAGTAGAAAAAAATTGTTTATACAAACTGTTTTTCCTAAAATAGGCATTGAGGCTAAAAAGTGTGTTTTTACTGATTACTCAAGTAATCAAACAAACTAACGGAGCGATTACACAAATAAAAAAATAATCGATAGCTGTTCTAAAAGGAAAAATAATAATGACCTAATCACTTTAGTATCAGTTATATAATGATACTATATAAAGGTATCTTCCCCGAATGCATCTGAGATAGGCTCCAGCAACCCCCACGACCCCGAAAAGGAAAAGCGGTAGAAAATGGATGGATGGGTGGATACTAGGTATCGATACAGTTGACATCTGGATCGATCATCCATGCGACTGGAGCTTTAGCAGCTACTGAGGCTTCGTTTGTCATCCTGCACAGTTTGTGTGTATAGCATGTTTTTGAAAAAATGTTTCTTCTAATCCCCCAGGGTTAACATTACTTGGAAGAAACTTTGTTTGTTTTCCGCCATGGTGGTGAGGATTAGTCTCTTAAAAGCGACTTCACACTGTGGAAATACATTTGCTCTCAAATTTGAGACGGTGTTCTGGCAAGAAACGCACCCTTCCGGAATTCATGTAACTCCCTTTGAAGAAATCTTTCTCGTGAGTACGATCTTTAGCCATGTAAACACTAGGAAACAGCTGCGATTAACTGTTGACCGATTTTTTAAACAAAGGCAAATAATGGTACCTGATCTAATCCATCTTCAACACCATTGCCACGTAATACAATGCCAGGATTATAAAGAAAAGTGAATCCGTAAAGTATTCACAGCGCGTCCTCCACATTTTGTTTTATCAGCCAATAAATGCTTTAAAATGTAACATCGGAAATTATCGGAATGGGTTTCAAGAAGTAAAATGAATTACTTTTTAAAATGCCGCTGTACGGACCGGTACATATCCGGTAAAACACGGACGTTGGGCATATCACCCCCCCCCCATTGTATTAGTAGATTGCGCAGTACAGTACATATTCCGTACAATTGACCACTAAATAGTAACACCCGAATGAATACGTTTTTCAACTTGTTTAATCAATTCATGGTAAAGTTACAGTGTTTAATGCACCCAGCACAGAATCACAAAAAAATTAGGCATAATAATGTGTTAATTCCACGACTGTATATATCGGTTAATATCGGAATCGGTAATTAAGAGTTGGGAGACATCGGAATATCGGATATCAGCAAAATAGCCATTATCGGACATCTCTACTTACAGCCTTTTTTTCGATATGGAATAAATTCATGTTTACCTTCAAAATTCTACACATAATACCCCATAATATAAAATGGATGGATAATAACAATGTGAAAACAAATATTTTTTAAGAAATGTTTGCACAACATTTGCCATGAAGCTCAAAATTGAGCTCAGGGGCATCAACTGATCATCCTTGAGATGTCCCTACAGCTTCATTGGAGTCCAAATTCAGTTGGTCGGACATGATTCAGAAAGTCACGCGCCTGTCTACATATAAGGTCCCACACTTGAAAACGCATGGCAGAGCACAAACAAAGCATGAAATCGAAAGAATTGTTTGTAGACATCCGATACAGGATTTTCGCGAGGCACAAATCTGGAAAGGGTACAGAAAATATTCACTGCCTTGAAGGTCCCTATGAGCACAATGGTCTCCATCAAAAATGGTAGAAGTCTGGAAACATCAGGACTTTTCCAAGAGCTGGCCGGCCACCTGAAATGAGCGACTGGGTGAAAAGGGCCCTAGCCCGGGATGGTGACCAAGAACCTGATGGTCACACTGTCAGAGCTGGTATTTCTTTGTGAAGAGTGGAGAACCATCTCTGCAGCAATCCACTAATCAGGTGTATGGTAGAGTGGCCGTACAGAAGCCATTCTTTCATAAAAGTTTGCCAAATTGCACCAGAAAAACTCTCAGACAATCAGATATTTGAAGTCTTTGGTGTGAAAGCCAGGGGTCATGTTTGGAGGAAACCAGGCATTGCTCATCACCAGGCCAATACCATCCCTACAGAGGCAGGTGGCAGCCTCATGCTGTGGGGATGTTTTTTTTTAGCGGCAGGAAGTGGGTGGACTAATCGGGATAGAGGGAAAGATAATTACAGCTATGTACAGAGATATCCTGGATGAAAACTTGCTCGAGAGCGCTCCTGGACTCAGACTGGGGCGACTTGAGGCTGTAATTGCTGCCAAAGGTGCATCAACAAAGTATTGAGCAAAGGCCGTGAATACTTATGTACATTTGGTTTCTTAGTGGGTTCTTTTTTTTTCATTAATTTGCCCACATTTCTAAAAAAAGAAGCAAACCCCAAAAAAACACCTTTTCACATTGTCATCACACGGTGTTGTGTGAACATTTTGAGGACAATAATGTATTTATTCCATTTTGGAGTAAGACTGTAACTTAACAACATGCGGTAAAAGTGAAGCGCTGTGAATACTTTCCAGTCATGTTTGAAGGCAAATGAAAAGACAACATGCTTATGTTCATTATTCACGGATTCCGGTGAAGTGGATTGGCTTTTTGCCAACATTTTAGGAGATCAAGGGAGCAGTGGGAGTCAACTTGTGATGCAGTTTCAGATAATGCAAACAGAAAATTACATATTAAATGAAATAACTATCTGTTGACATGATCACACGCTGCTTTAGTAGCAAAATGATGAAGGTGTTAGTTATAGACAGGTAGTTATAGTGTTAGGTATAGACAGGTAGTTATAGTGGTAGGTATAGACAGGTATAGTGTTAGGTATATACAGGTAGTCAAGGTGTTAGGTATAAATAGGCAGTCAGGGTGTTAGTTACAGACAGGTAGTCATAGTGTTAGGTATAAACTGGCAGTCAGGGTGTTAGTTATAATGTTAGGTATAGACAGGTAGTTATAGTGGTAGGTATAGGCAAGTAGTTATAGTGGTAGGTAAAGGCAGCTAGTCAGGGTGTTAGTTATAGACAGGTAGTTAAGTGTTAAGTATAGACAGGTAGTTATAGTGGTAAGTATAGGCAGGTAGTTATAGTGGTAGGTAAAGGCAGGTAGTCAGAGTGTTATTTATAGACAGGTAGTTAAGTGTTAGGTATAGACAGGCAGTCAGGGTGTTAGTTATAGACAGGTATAGTGTTAGGTATAGACAGGTAGTTATAGTGTCAGGTATAAACTGGCAGTCTGGGTGTTAGTTATAGACGTGTTATAGTGTTAGTTATAGACAGGTAGTTTTAGTGTTAGGTATAGACAGGCAGTCAGAGTGTTAGTTATTGACAGGTACAGTGTTAGGTATAAACAGGTAGTTATAGTGTTAGGTATAGACAGGCAGTCCACAGTGTTGAGTATAGACAGGCAGTCAGGGTGTTAGTTATAGACAGGTATAGTGTTAGGTATAGACAGGTAGTTATAGTGTTAGGTATAAACAGGTAGTCCACAGTGTTAGGTATGGACGGACAGTCAGGGTGTTAGTTATAGACAGGTATAGTGTTAGGTATAGACAGGTAGTAGTAGTATTTCGGAATAGACAGGCAGTCCACAGTGTTAGGTATAGACAGGCAGTCAGGGTGTTAGGTATAAACAGGTAGTTATAGGGTTAGGTATAGACAGGCAGTCTTAGGTATAGACGGACAGGCAGGGTGTTAGTTATAGACAGGTATAGTGTTAGGAATAGACAGGTAGTAGTCGTGTTCGGGATAGACAGGCAGTTAGGGTGTTAGCTATAGACAGGCAGTCAGGGTGTTAGTTATAGGCAGGTATAGTGTTAGGTATAGACAGGTAGTTATAGTGTTAGGTATAAACAGGCGGTCCACAGTGTTAGGTATAGACAGACAGTCAGGGTGTTAGTTATAGACAGGTATAGTGCTAGGTATAAACAGGCAGTCCACGGTGTTAGGTATAGACAGGCAGTCCACGGTGTTAGGTATAGACAGGCAGTTAGGGTGTTAGTTATAGATAGATTTAGTGTTAGGTATAAACAGGCAGTCCACAGTGTTAGGTATAAACAGACAGTCAGGGGGTTAGTTATAGACAGGTATAGTGTTAGGTATAGACAGGTAGTAGTAGTGTTCGGAATAGACAGGCAGTCCACGGTGTTCGGTATAGACAAGCAGTCAGGGTGTTAGTTATTGACAGGTATAATGTTAGGTATAAACAGGTAGTTATAGTGTTAGATATAGACAGGCAGACCACAGTCTTAGGTATAGACAGACAGGCAGGGTGTTAGTTTTAGACAGGTACAGTGTTAGGTATAGACAAGTAGTTATAGTGCAGAGGTCGGGAACCTTTTTGGCTGAGAGAGCCATAAAAGCCCAATATTTTAAAATGTATTTCAGTGAGAGCCATATAGTATTTTTTTTTAACACTGAATACAACTAAATGTTTGCATTTTTAAGTAAGACCAACATTTTTAGAGTATAATAAGTCTATTATTCTTTTTAATAACATTGTTATTCTAAAGTTAACAATAATAAATAAAATAATTCTTACCATTAATGAACAGGTGCGGAATAAAACAGATTGACGGATTAAGATGCATGAGAATGTTTTGTATTCTGAACGTTATTTTTAACACTGATTACCAACGGAATTATTCATTACTTATCGTGTTTAGCAATGTCAGCTAATATTTATCTGAGAGCCAGATCCAGACATCGAAAGAGCCACATCTGGCTCTAGAGCCATAGGTTCCCTACCCCTGTTATTGGGTTAGGTATAGACGAGTAGTTGTTGTGTAAGGTACAGACAGGCAGTCAGGGTGTTAGTTATAGATAGACAGTTAGTCAGAGTGTTCTTACCTTACTATGACGATTTAGGCGCATGGAGTCGCCTTGTCAACAGGGTCCAAACCCGATGGCACACGTCTGGGTATTGTGCTGACGGTATTGTGTTGTGCTGGACTTAAGACGCCTAACACACATGCTCCAGCATGCAGGCCCCCCAAATCTACATATGCAGGATCCTGGCGCCTAATCCAAAACTCACTGGCGCATACTTGTAAGAAGGACCTTCAGGATACAAGAAGTGGATGTAGACGTCATTAATTGTCAACAGTGTGTTGATGAGTCACAGATTACAAGTCACAGGTTGTCCATCTAACCCATTTACTGACACCTGCAGCCAAAAGGCACCATGCCAGGTACAAGAGTCTACTTAGCCGTGTGTGTGTGATGACGTTTAAAAGGGTCAAACTAGTTACACACTCATGTTGACATCGAGCAAAACTGTGTCCTCTTACCAGTCTCGCCTTTATTGTAAGAATCCAGGGTGGCAAGTGTTGAACTTCATTCCAGTCAGCATCAGCTGAAGCACTGGGTTAATCCTCATTGCAACACACACACACACACAAATCCACACACAGGCATGCGCGCACACACACAGACGCACAAAACAGGCGGGGGAATGGAACAAGGCAATGAGACGGGGCAGGTTATTTCTATAACTCCATTAGCAGTTGTAAACAGAAAACATTAGTAGACACATCAGGTTCTAATTCTGCGTTGTTCAGCATTCTTTTGCATGGTTATCTTCCCTGAGGTGGAATTTATAAGTTATTTTCTGTTGTATTAAACAAGCAACATGGAGTAGACAGAAATGCACACAAGCACAAACAGGATTTGTACTCATGGAGAGTACATACTGCTCTGCTCAAGGGTACTTCAGTGAACTGATACCTCTCCAGCATGTCCCAATGTTTGCGACCATAGCAGGACCTGAACACAACACTTAAGAGCAACATACATACTGGATTTTAAATTGTCAAAGTACTGGAACACAAATCGACAAATTAGATTCAACCTTCAACCCTTTTCATGGCAATGTATTGTCTTAAAAACCTGCTTATTACCTCCAGCAATATTGTGATATTGCATACCGTATTTCCTTAAATTAATAATATGCGCCTGCCGGGTCAAACTCGCTTCGCAAAATAAT
Source organism: Nerophis ophidion (assembly GCF_033978795.1). Classification (NCBI taxonomy): domain Eukaryota; kingdom Metazoa; phylum Chordata; class Actinopteri; order Syngnathiformes; family Syngnathidae; genus Nerophis; species Nerophis ophidion. The sequence goes on along the minus strand of NC_084623.1, from coordinate 52,935,332 downwards.
TAGCGCATGCTTAGTATTACCGCCATGTCAAACTTGTGACGTCACGAGTGACACTTCCCCTGTCATCATTTTCAAAATGGAGGAGGCTGATTTCAATACCGGTAATTTGAAATCGCATAAAGGGAAGAAGATTAAGAGCTATTCAGTAGGATTTAAGGTCCAAGCTATTGAATACCGGTATGCTAAAAGGAACAGTAAGCAGCTATGTTTTATTATTATACCGGTACCTGTGGAGAGGTGGAGCCAACGGACCGACAGACAGGAGCCCCGCCCAAGATGGCGGCAAGGAGACGGCGAGCGAGCGGAGAGTAGGAGCGGAAGAGCAACCTGGACTGAGGTTTTACTGAAAAATAAACAAAGTCAAACTGCTCAAGCCATGTCCTTCCTTGGTGGTCCTGGGAACCCGCAAGACGACGGCTTGAGACCGTCACAATAACCTAGCTGCGTGTGTCAAATATGAGTCATTAAATGACTCCTGCCTCCTGGTGGTAGAGGGCGCTAGTGATCCTTCTTGCGACTACTCGGCTGCAGAAGAAGTGAGAATGAGTGACGTGATATGTGCTGGGACGGATATGACGGACCTTCTGATAGCAGTTTGTAAACTGGACTTTCGATCGAAGCAGGAGGTAATAAAGGATGATCTCCATCGAGACAGAGGGACATTTAAAACTAGAGAAAGATAAGGAATACTTCTATAAACAAGTTATCGATGCTTTTGATCAGAAGGAGCTGGCATGGACTATATTTATAAGTAAAGGTAAGACCATGATAACGTTTTTTTCTTTATCCTGTATCCTTACATCACACTCAAATTCGTACTGCATGCCTTTGGTAAGTGCCGGAGTGAGAAGAGGTTGTAAAATAATTAGCGCATGCTTACTTTTACCGCATGCCTTTGGTAAGCGGAGGAGTGAGAAGAGGTTTTAATTTCATTAGCGCCCCGGCGGCAATTCAAGGAAATACGGTACATTCTTTTATCATATTTACTGGTGTAGGGTAAAGAATTTTTTTTTTTTTTTTCTTACTTCTGCTTTTTAACCTTAATGTATGGACGATTTGTGCCAAATGTAAATAAATTAATGCTGTGAAAAATAATGAGTGAACTCACAGGATTCATCACAAAAAAATATCACATTACGTCCACACCGTACGCAGATTCATCACACAATTTATTTTGACCCCGCATGTTCCTTTACTGTAACCGCGGATGGTCACATGAAAGGTAGGACGGGTCAAAATACACCCTGACTGGACTTTAGACAAAAACGTTTTGAGCAAATAAAGGACACGCGTTCAAATGAAACATGAAAAAAATATATTTTAATGAATGACATTCTGACTATGAAATTGCATTTGTGTTCAAATATTGGGGTCTTTTTAAAATTAATCTAAATTATGCGAGCGAGTAATAACCTGTATATAATTAAGATTAAACCAAATTGCAAAGGGTGATCAGATTAATCTGATAAATAAAAAAGAATCACATGACAGTTCTTAAATAAATATATGAATAAAAAAAACAAAACATGGTATAACATTTTTAAAAATTGTCTTATTTGTTAAATTATGTATTTGCTATAGGCTTAAACAATAATTATATTGGCATTATGTATTATTAGTTTTTCTTCATGACCAAGTTATTCATTTACACATTACAATTCTAATACTATATAATTTAATACTTTAGACTTATTTAATGTAAGCATTTTTAAATTTTTAAACTACATTTCACAGTCACTTTTCACCATGTGATGAATAATATAAATACACCCTTATTTTACTACATAAATAGGTAATTAAATATATCAGTCATGAATTAGATGTATAAGATTTTTTTTCAAATAATGATTTCACATTTTGCTCATTCGTATTCAAATGAGTTATTAGCAGTCTTTAGTTTTGGCACATATCACCCTCCTTGAGAGTCCACTATAATTTTATAGGAAAAACAAGTGAAAAATAAAGCCCATGCATGAATAAAAATACCTAAACAGATTGGGATAAGAATTTCAAACAGTGTGAAGCAAACAAAAATAATGTAATAATAAAAAAAATGAACTTTGCATCATCAGACAGGGGAAGTTCAAGTTAAAGGCAAAAGTCATTGTGGGTGAAAATGTGTAATTTCTCCAAATCTGGATGAGTACAATGTTAAAAAATACATGAATCAGCCAGTTACGCTTAGCTAATACGTGGTGCAACCACAAACCTTTAAAAAGGGAGGGTTACATGTTTGCACCCCACGTTAGAATTTGTTGGATCTGACAAAATGTGTATGTATTTTCACTTCCTTTAGCATTCCTGAGATTAATCATACCATACGATACACTTTAAAAACAACTGCAGTTGAAAAACAAAGGGCGGTACACCACAAACAAACAAAAAACAGGCACGTAAAGGAAGGCGATATCAAAACACTTGCAAATGGTTCTGTTTCAAATGTGGCTAAATACAATTAAAACATGTGATGCGACCCTTGTGGGAACATAGTAGAAATTGGCGGAGCATAAGATACTATTTCCTGTTTAATACACTGAGGGCATTTACACTTTTAACACAATATTCTTGTCCCGAATAAGTATGAAAAAATACTTGGTCACTTTAGTACTTACTTCATTACATTCACTCTAATATTTATAGTAAATAATGTGCTCTGTTGACTATATTCATACTGCGTTTGTGACGTGTACATTGTCTGATGACCTCACGCACCAGTTAAACTCTACCCGCGTTCTTTTGTTGAACACTCAGAAGTCAGGTCTTCTGGGAGATTTTACAAAGATTTAGTATCCATCCATCTTCTCCCCCTTATCCTAAGCCTAAGCGGGGAAGCCCAAACTTTCCTCTCCCCAGCCACACTTCGTTTAGCTGTACCCGGGGGATCCCGAGGCGTTCCCGGGCCAGGCGGGAGAGATAAGTCTTCTGAACGTCTCCTGGGTCTTCCCTGTGGCCTACCAGTCGGATGTGCCCTAAACACCTCCCTAGGGAGGCGTTCGGGTGGCATCCTGACCAGATGCCCGAACCACCTTATCTGGCTCTTCTCGATGTGGAGGAGCAGCGGCTTTACTCAGTGTCATAGCTTGGTCTGCATTGCTGGCAGTAAGTCGGACAAGTTTCCAGTGAGGGTTGGACTCCGCCAGGGCTGCCCTTTGTCACAGACTCTGTTCATAACTTTTATTTTTATGGACAGACTTTCTAGGCGCAGTCAGGGCGTTGAGGGGATCCGGTTTGGTGGCTGCAGGATTAGGTCTCTGCTTTTTGCAGATGATATGGTCCTGATGGTTTCATCTGGCCAGGATCTTCAGCTCACACTAGATCGGTTCGCAGCAGAGTGTGAAGCGACTGGGATGATAATCAGCACCTCCAAGTTCGAGTCCATGGTTCTCGCCCGGAGAAGGGTGAAGTGCCATCTCCGGGTTGGGGAGGAGACCCTGCCCCAAGTGGAGTACCTAGGAGTCTTGTTCACAAGATGGCAGAGTTTCTCACCCTATCTCTAAGGGAGAGCCCCGCCACCCGGCTGAGGAAGCTCATTTCGGCCGCTTGTACCCGTGATCTTGTCCTTTCGGTCATGACCCAAAGCTCTTGACCATAGGCGAGGATGGGAACGTAGATCGACCGGTAAATTGAGAGCATTGCCTTTCGGCTCAGCTCCTTCTTCACCACAACGGATCAATACAGCGTCCGCATTACTGAAGACGCCGCACCGAACCGTGTGTCGATCTCACAATCCACCCTTCCCTCACTCGTGAACAAGACTCCGAGGTACTTGAACTCGGGGCAGGGTATCCTCCGCAACCCAGAGATGGCACTCCACCCTTTTCCGGGTGAGAATCCTGGACCCGGACTTGGAGGTGCTGATTCTCATCCCAGTCGCTTCACAATCTGCTACAAACTGATCTAGTGAGAGCTGAAGATCCTGGCCAGATGAAGCCATCAGGACCACATCATCTGCAAAAAGCAGAGACGTAATCCTGCAGCCACAAAACCGGATCCCCTCAACGCCCTGACCGCGCCTAAAAAGTCTGTCCATAAAAGTTATGAACAGAGTCTGTGACAAAGGGCAGCCCTGGCGGAGTCCAACCCTAACTGGAAACTTGTCCGACTTACTGCCGGCAATGCGGACCAAGCTCTGACACTGATCGTACAGGGAGCGGACAGCCACAATCAGACAGTCCGATACCCCATACTCCCTGAGCACTCCCCACAGGACTTCCCGAGGGACAAGGTCGAATGCCTTCTTCAAGTCCACAAAGCACATGTAGACTGGTTGGGTAAACTCCCATGCACCCTAAAGGACCCTGCCGAGAGTATACAGCTGGTCCACAGTTCCACGACCAGGACGAAAACCACACTGTTCCTCCTGAACCCGAGGTTCGACTATCCGGTGTAGCCTCCTCTCCAGTACACCTGAATAAACCTTACCGGGAAGGATTTATTATAACAGGTTAAATGTAACAGCGTTGGTCTCGCTACCCCAAAAACATTTCCAATTGTGTATCCCGAGCAGGCACCCCCCACAAGCAAGCTTCTGCAAAAATTAAGCCCCGATGGAAGAATTATTCGACTTCGACTCGAGTGCAGCTGGGATAGACTCCAGCACCCCCGAAAGGGACAAACGGTAAAAATTGGATGGATGGATGAAGAACACGTCTCAAAAACAGTATTAATAGCAGTCAGGCAGTGTGCGTGTGTGTGTGTTCTTCAAATGAAGTTAGCTGTGAATTAAGTGCATTTAAGTGTATATTTGCTATAGTATTCTAACACTCCCAAAACAAGACTTCTTCTGGGTCGCCTTACAACTGTGGAACTATCCCTTCTAAGGTTATTTTCTTTTTTACCAGCAGAGTTTTAAACAAAGAGCATATGAATTGGATAAAGACGTCAAAAATGTTCCCGGCACCTGAATCTGGTCAGTTATGGATGTTCGCATTAATCCAGGTCATTGTATTCTCTGAACATTTAATCGCTCACAACTGCACTGTTTGGATTGTCTTAGAAGACGTTTTGCCTCTCTTTGATTGGTCAGATCAGTCTGGTCTATCTGTGACTAGATATGGCCAATCTAAGTCTATGAAAACAACTGAGAACCTTACAAAAATCCTCAAAAAGATCAAATAAACAGTCGGTAAGACCATATTGCTGTTGATATATGGTTCCAAGTTTATGTAAAGTTTGTTTGTATTCAGGATTACGTTTACTGTGTTGTTAAATTTTAATTTGGTTTATTAGTTCGGGAATTTGTTACTTTGGTATTAGTTTGTGTTAAATACGTTTTGGTATGTGGAGGGTTTAGTCAAAAAAAATGGGAAAACATGGTAACAATATTAGCTGGTATTGAATGTAAAAATGCAAGACTTACAGATAAAGGCCTCTATTGGCCCATGATACTTACCTGAAAGCTAAAGCTAAAATTTGTTTCTGCTACTGTTAATTAAAATGTTCCAACTTTGTAAATATTTACTCAGCATATTTTATGTGTTGAACATTGTTGAAGCTGAAACTAAATTTATGTTCTGGGGTTTAGATACATGGCAAAAAGACAACTGTGTTTATTATTGCTGGTTGAAACCTGCTAAGACGGAAACAGTGAGAAACCCCTTTTTCGTGTGGGAGCTGTGCACAACTGATACACTTGATTAACTAAGAGACGCTTGATAGGTTTCAGATAAAATACACAATCAGTCTGTTAGAAAAAAAAGAAATATTTATTTCATTGAGAACAATGGCATTATTCCAAAGGAATGTTGGGAGGTAAAATCAGCTTAAGGAAGAGACCAGAGGTTAAGGCTTAAAAAACTTGGGTGTCTACTTAGGCCAGTGAGCCCATTGGGTCCCAAGCGGGAAGTACGAAAGGTTCTTGATGCATTACTTCCAGGACTTCAGGAGAGAGGAACTTCTTGTCCACCACCACTTCATACACATATTCTGAGAACCAATCATCTGTCATGATGAGGTAACCTGCAGGCAAGGGATGCACAAACAGAAACAAATGAACACAGATAGTTGAGCTTCTACTACATTTTGAAAGACAGATTGTCTTGTAGATAAATAGTTAACTACTGATTCAACGCAGCATTTCATCATTTCAACAGAACATACTCAATAACGCAAAATCCCAAAGTATGGAAAACAAAGAATTGGACTGAATCTTTAGATTCTGGGCCAAAGAGCACACTTCTAATATGATTAAAAAAACTAAACAAAAATGTATTAAGCAGAATTGTAAAAAAACAGCAAAACTCCAAACAATGCATTGAGTCTCCCTGCCTACTATGAAACACTGAACTTAGAAAGTTGAACATTGACATGGCTACAATTTTCTGTATGTAAAGAAAGGAGGTATAGGAAACATACCGTAAAGCTAAACTGATGGAGGAAGCCAATGATTCGGAGGAAATTATTCAGTTGGAGATGCACATCCATGCTTCTTTTCTTGCTTGCATGCATCCCATTTATGGCCAAGAGTAAAAGTCTGAGCAAGTCTAACTCAAAATGTGAGAAGCAGGTGGAAAGGCTTCAGTCTGAGTGACCAGACCTTATGCAGAGCTCAGTTTGTTTTCTCTCGTTCCCCTTCCTGACATGTTCTGAGAATCCCACACACAGTTATCAAAGACATCAGAGTGACCGTTATTGATATGAACCAATGGGAACCTACATGCTGGATGTCATTATTTGTTTTTAGGGCAAGGTTGACTGTCTTCTGTAACAGCAGGAGGACGGTGGCAGCCATTTTTACAGCCAGAAAACTAGAAGCATTTACAAGAATATAAGAAAGAGATTTGAAGTTCAGCTTCTACTTGGCTGGATGGTCGATTATACCCTCCCATTTGTAGAAATATATTATGGAGGTTTTCTTTGACGCTCTGTACAAATCAAGGTTCATAAATTTATAGTTGTGTTTGTTTGGCTTGGAGGATATCATAAACTTTTGGCTTGAATTAGAATGCATATTTTGAACAAAACTCTTTGGTCAAACATCAGTTTCTTCAACACTGGGTAATCTGTTTTCTACTTCAAAACAGTACCAATTTTACTCGTCTCAGGAAAATGAAAACCACATCAAATTGAAAGCATCAATTGTAACATGACATGCTTAAAGAGGACCTATAATAAATTTTGTCTGCTCTGAATGATACATGTTAGAATGTTGGATACTCGCGTTAAACAATGTTAAAGCATCATATTATACGGTTCATGCATTGGGGCGTAAACTTGCATAAAGTTTTGGACGCCTCTGTTTGCAGGGTTTTGCAGTCTGGCTAAGTTGTGAAGTCACAGCAAGATGGACGTACTTATTTGTACCTAATATAAAGCTATCAGCAAGAGGGATAGAAGCTCTGTATGAGGCCAGCTGAGTTTGTGGAAACACAAAACAAATAGGATAAAGTATTCCATTCTAATCATCTATATATTTTTAAGTAATCTTGGTATGTGCATAAAACAACAGGAAAAAATAAACTTTTTTTAATGTATCTCCATATCGATCAGCGAGTGTGCAGGTGTACTTAATGTTGTGACCAGGTGATTCTATATAAGGTTTATTTTCAACTGTGTCTAAAAAAATAGCAGTGAAATTGTCAAGATATATATTTAACAGTGTAAATTCTCAAAAGATAATAATGTCACTTTTTCAGAGGGTGGTGCTTTATTCGCAATCTGCAGACAGACTCAAAAACGAGTTATAAATGTGACTGTGGAGCAGGATGTATGCAAAAATATATCTCTACTATCTACACCACAAGAATGTTTGCAAAGCCAGATTTAAATCATCATAGGTCCCATTTCACAAACAACAAAAGTCAAACAGACAAACAAAAAGGTGCTGCTAAACATGGTAGGAACCATCACATATCCCATCACTGGGAGGGCTCTCTGTTTCCCAGCATGTTTGGTAAAAAAACGGTGCTTTAAATATTTGTTAAGCGTTAACTTAGTTGTAGTTTATCATTCCTGTAGTTGTTGTGATTAATTACCGTTATATGTTGTAATATAATTTTTTTGTTCAGACCATGAATGCAGTTGTGGTTTGTCGAGTGGGATTTGATCTATGAATGAACAACCCAGGGATGAGAGGCAGCACATACTCGACACTAAACTATGGTGTAAGGTAGGGGGCGACAAAATATGGCCGCAAATTTGAGAACCCTGGCTTAGATACTAATACAGCAGTGTCGAGTGCTGCAGCACATGGTTGGTTAAGGTAAGAATACAATATGTGTTTATCTTCTTTTATTCCCAGCCGTGTCTAATAAAATGTTAAAAGTACAGTCCAATGAGGAATCTATTTGACACCTATATATACATATAAAAAAAGCCAGCAGACACCAAAACGCGGAAATTTAATTAATTTTGTTATTCATCTAGTAGCAATGAAATTATAAAAGTAAATTGCTGAATATATGATACACCTAAAATTTTTCTTTCTGACAATCCACCAAAATGTTGACACACGTAGGACGGAGGATTCTATACAGTCCATAGCCTGTCTGTGCAGCGCAAGCACTGATCCTGCAGCTATGTGTGGAATTGTTACTGTACTCGTGCTTCTGACAAGCGTGAAACAAAACACCAAATAGTGCTTGCAAAACAGTGGTGAGTGCTCACTTAACAGATGCAATTTACTTTGTACACGTTTAGTGGTTTAGCTTTGCATGTGGTGTACACATGTTCAAGTGCACAAAAACTTTTAGCAAATCAGGCCCTCAGTGTTTTTATCAGGATAGGGAAGTTTCTCTCGCAAAAGTCACATTAATGACGTGCAACAAAGCCCAACGGAGGGTAATGTGCCATCTAATTAAAATAATGATAAAAACACAATGCTTTGGCAAGCATTCTTCCAAAACGAGTAATTGCTGATATGTAAGCGCTTTAATAAAGTGGACACAGAAAGTTAAATCTCTCCAGAGAGACTCTTCTGGCTTAGAGAGAATATTGAAAGCCCCAAAGGGAGCTAGAACCTCTCTTTGACTCCCTTCTTAAATCACCTCTAATCTATTATTCTATTAATCAAAATCCCTAAATGGATTTTACCTCCACAATGTGCTCATTCATGGTCTGTCTCATGACTTTCTAATGCACACTCTGACTCCAAACATCTCTTTCCTCCTCCAGCTTTTGTCAACAAACCAGGCCCCCGGATTCCCAAGAAAAGCGTTATCAATTTGGCTACAGAATGACTTGATCTCTTTCCACTCCTCATCTGCTGATTATGAAATAAGATATTAGTGAATACTACTCGTGCGACTGTGGGAGTTTTCACATATTTTCCAAAGCAGTCACTATGATTTGTGGGCTCAAACAAATAGTGTGAGACTTTGTCTCCGGTTCTCTCTATGTACTGTGCTGCACTGTATATGTGTGTTGCCAGATGACACATGACTGACCTGAAATACTATCATACAATTTACAGTAGAATGGCCAACCCAAAAACAAAGAGGATAAAGGGGTCAGAGGAAGATGAACCAACCACAGGGATGAAAGGATGGAGGGAATAACAAGAGCAGACGGTAAAGTCTGTTGCAGTAGTGCAAAGAAGCAGCTGGAAAGTGGGACCTGTTGCATAAAGACATTCTGGCCGCTGATAATGACATAGTTTCCATCCCTCCTGACTGCACTTATATCAAATATTTTGAAGCCTATACATTGCAAAATAAATTCACTTCAGTGCATAAGGTTAAGTGTGGGCCATGGGTGTCAAACTGGTGACATATTTGACATATGTCCATACACAGTATGTATCATTAACTCTGAAAAATTGTAGGATGAGGACAAACTTGTTACACAGTAGGTAATGGCAGGCAGAAGCAAAAAAGAATACTAAAAGCTAAAGCTAAACTAGCGTGAAACACACAGGAAATAAGTTCTTATTAAAGTTTAAGAATAGTAGATAGAACCGTGTTACAGCAGAAAGTAAGCAGCTATTGACATGAAATAAACAAATGGATTAACATGAGTCAAGGATAATATAATGGAACTTTGTTGGTGAGTAGCAGCCAGTCGTACATATAAGGGGGAAGTTAATATAATGGAATTCTGTTGGTGAGTAGCAGCCAGTCGTACATATAAGGGGGAGGGTTGATCGATCCATATATCAGCGGCGTAGATACCCATGGTAATATCCATACTGCGCTATTTTCATTTTCACAATTTTTTTTGTTATTGTTTATATTCTTGTAGAATGAGAACTTTGAGGCGAAAACAGATGATTTAAAGGCCTACTGAAACCCACTACTACCCACCACGCAGTCTGATAGTTTATATATTAATGATGAAATATTAACATTGCAACACATGCCAATACGGCCTTTTTAGTTTACTAAATTGCAATTTTAAATTTCCCGGGACTTTTTTCTTGAAAACGTCGCGTAAATGATGACGTGTACGCGTGACGTCACGGGCTGTTATGAATATGAACGCTGCGCACACACACAGCTAAAAGTAGTCTGTTTTAACGGCATAATTACACAGTATTTTGGACATCTGTGTTGCTGAATCTTTTGCAATTTGTTCAATTAATATTGGAGAAGTGAAAGTAGAAAGACGGAGTTGGGAAGCTTTAGCCTTTAGCCACACAAACACACGGTGATTCCTTGTTTAAAATTCACGGACGTGAAACTTTACTATGGATCACAGCGTACATGGATCCCAACCGAATGTCAACCAGCAGGTTTCGGTGAGAAAATTGTGGTTAAAAAGTCGCCTCTTACAGGATATCAGCTGAGCGTGTGCCTCCCGTACAGCTGCCGTCAACTTACCCGAGACACTGCGCTATTTTCATTTTCACAATTTTTTTTGTTATTGTTTATATTCTTGTAGAATGAGAACTTTGAGGCGAAAACAAATGATTTAAAGGCCTACTGAAACCCACTACTACCGACCACGCAGTCTGATAGTTTATACATCAATGATGAAATATTAACATTGCAACACATGCCAATACGGCCTTTTTAGTTTACTAAATTGCAATTTTAAATTTCCCCGGACTTTTTTTTGAAAACGTCGCGTAATGATGACGTGTACGCGTGACGTCACGGGCTGTTATGAATATGAGCGCTGCGCACACACACAGCTAAAAGTCGTCTGCTTCAACGGCATGATTACACAGTATTTTGGACATCTGTGTTGCCGAATCTTTTGCAATTTGTTCAATTAATATTGGAGAAGTCAAAGTAGAAAGACGGAGTTGGGAAGCTTTAGCCTTTAGCCACACAAACACACGGTGATTCCTTGTTTAAAATTCACGGATGTGAAACTTTACTATGGATCACAGCGTACATGGATCCCAACCGAATGTCAACCAGCAGGTTTCGGTGAGAAAATTGTGGTTAAAAAGTCGCCTCTCACCGGATATCAGCTGAGCGTGTGCCTCCCGTACAGCTGCCGTCGACTTCCCTAAGACACTGCGCGTCAACACCCGGCCGTGGACGTACACTTCCGACTATCAGGTACTATTTAACTCACTAAAACACTAGCAACACAATAGAAAGATAAGGGATTTCCCAGAATTATCCTAGTAAATGTCTCTAAAAACATATGAATCTGTCCCAATGCAAAGCGATTGCAATCCCGTTTTTTTTTTAACATGTTTTTTTTTTTTCTAGTCCGTCGCTATCAATATCCTCAAACACGAATCTTTCATCCTCACTCAAATTAATGGGGAAATTGTCGTTTTCTCGGTCTGAATAGCTGTTTTTGTTGGAGGCTCCCATTAAAATCAATGTGAATATGTGGGGAACCCTCAATATGTGACGTCATCGTCTGCGACTTCCGGTAGAGGCAGGGCTTTTCTCCAGTTGCGAACTTTATCGTGGATGTTCTCTACTAAATCCTTCCAGCAAAAATATGGCAATATCGCGAAATGATCAAGTATGACACATAGAATGGAACTGCGATCCCCGTTTAAATAAGAAAATCTCATTTCAGTAGGCCTTTAAAAGAGTAGTACAGTGGAACCTGGACTCACACAGTCTTCTATTTGCGAACTTGGGGTTTACAAACTTTTAAAATTGATCTAAATATGCCTCTGTGTGCGAACCATGTAATGTCTCTTTTGTGTAATGTTAGCAACTATTTTGTGCTTGCTCATATTGAAGGGATTGAGGAAGATGGCTTTGTACCACAGCGAGGTTTTAACTGTGATGAGAACGCACTTTTATGGAAACAGATTCAAAAGCGGGCCTATTTCGCAACGGGCAGACTACCTCTCTTTCAGTGGCGCACACACTCACACATATGTATTATTATTTTAGTGTCTGAAAATCATTATTTGCGTGGTATTATTAATACTTATTAGAAAAATGTATTCAGTTTTCATATATGATTTGGACTTTGTAGGACTTGTCCACATAGATTGCACTGAATATTTAATTGTGCTTGTACATACTTTAATATGACGTAACTAAACCAGTTAATTGATTGACCTTTTGGAATGGATTACTAAAAATAATCGAGGCATCACTATGATGCATTTAGAAAGGAAGATTATGAATGAAAGTGATGGCTTACAGTCAGTCACCTTGGATGACGTACAGGTTAGATGAATGCGACCTGAACGCTCATACTGCAGTCGCATTGGACACATATCCAATTTATATTCATACATAAAAGAGGCATAAATCGGGGTTTTTTGCTGTTCACTTTGAAAAAAATCAGTTACATTTCACATACAGTGCATTAAAAAGTAATTACAGGGCTTCACTTGTTCCACATTTTCTTATGTGACAGCTTCATACCAAAATGGAATAAATTAATTTTTGTACTAAAAACTCGACACTCAATGCTCTATAAGGACAATGTCATTTTTTTTTTTAGATTTTGCAAATGTATTAAAAATAATAAACTAAACGTTTGCTCATTATTTTTGTAAATGCACCTTTGGCAGAAATTAAAGTGTTACATATTTTTTAATACGATGCCACAAGCTTGGCACACCTATCTTTGGGCAGTTTCGCCTATTTCTTAATGCAGCACATCTCAAGCTCCATCAGGTTGGATAAGAAGAATTGGTGTGCAGCCATTTTCAGCTTTCTCCAGAGATGTTCGATTAGATTAAATTTTGGGTTCTGGCTGGGCCACTCAAGGATATTTACAGAGTTGTCCTGAAGTCATTCTTGTCGTATCTTGAATGTGTGCTTAGGGTTGATGTGCTGCTGAAAGATGAACCGTCAACCCAGTCTGAGTTCAAGAGTGCTCTGTAGCAGGTTTTCATTCAGGATGTCTTTCATCTTTTCCTCTATCCTGACGAGTCTCCCAGTTCCTGACACTAAAAAACATCCCCACAGCAAGATGCTGTCACCACTATCCTTGACTGTAGGGATGGTATTTGATCAGGGCTTGGTTTCTTCCAAACATGACGTCTGGCATTCACGCCAAAGGGTTACATTTCTGTCTCATCAGAACAGAGAATTTGGATTTTCATGGTCTGAAAGTCTTTCAGGTATATTTTGGAAAACTTTAATGAAGGAATGGCTTCCGTCTGGCCACTCTACCATACAGGCCTGATTGGTGGATTGCTACAGATATTATTGTCCTTGTAATCTAACTGCAGAGGAATATTGCACCTCTGACAGCGTGACCATCAGGTTCTTGTTCACCTCCCTTACTGTCAAATATCCTCCATTGAAGGTTGATGGAGACCACTTTGCTCATTGGGACCTTAAAGGGAGCATATTTTTTTCTATACCCTTCGCCAGATATGTGCCTCAAGACAATCCTGTCTCGGACGTCTACAGACAATTCTTTCGACTTTATTCTTGGTTTAAACTCTGCCACGCGCTGTCATGTGTTGGACCTTATATTTATAGACATGTGTGTGCCTGTTCACATCATGTCCAAACAACTGAAATTGCCACAGGTGGACTCTAATTAAGCTGGAGGAACTTATCAAGATTGACCAGTTGAAACAGGATGCCCCTGAGATTATTTTTAAGCATCACGACCAAGGATGTTAATATGTATGTATATGTAACTTCTTACGTGTTTTTTAAATACATTTGCGAAAAATCGACAAAACATTTTGCATTGTCATTAAGGGTATTGTGTGTAGAAATTTGAGGAGAAAATTTAAACTATCGTCTTTTGGAATAACGTTGTAACAAACTGTGTAAAAAAGAGAAGTGCTGTGAATATTTTCCAGATGCACTGTTTGGGCAAAAAAAATAGTAAAAAATCAGAATTGACCTACAGAACAAAGAGGTGAAAGACAAAATAAGTTTAAAATAATTAAATTAATTTGACTATACAATACAGCAGGGGTAGGGAACCTATGGCTCTAGAGCCAGATGTGGCTCTATTGATGACTGCGTCTGGCTCTCAGATAAATCTTAGCTGACATTGTTTAACACGATAAGTAATGAATATGTCCGCTAGTAATCACAGTGTAAAAAATAAAGCTCAAAATATAAAACATTCTCATGCATTTTAATCCATCCATCCGTTTCTATCGCACCTGTTCAAGAAGTCGCATTAATGGTCAAAAGTATTTATTTATTCTTGGTTAGCTTCAGAATAACAATGTTATTAAAAAGAATAAGAGATGCACACATTTAGTTGTTGTAATCAGGGAAAGTCCAAATAAAAGAGGAGGCGTAGAATTCTCTTGTCAGAGCGTGGGGCGACACTGTACAAGGGTACAGGTCTACGCGTTTCTCCTCATTGAGCCAAACTGACTCCTGTCTCTGTTTAATTCCTTGCTTCTTGTCTGTTTAATATGTCATCAGTGTTTGAACCTGACAGTTGTATTCAGGGTTAACAATATTATACGGCTCTCACGGAAATACATTTTAAAATATTTGGCTTTCATGGCTCTCAGCCAAAAAGGTTCCCGACCCCTGCAATACAGTATAAAAAACAACCCACATCTCGAAAGTACTAGTTTTGGTTACCTTTGTTCCCACGGTCATCGCCCCAGGAGTTTTCCACCCGCCACTTTTCATAGCCTTCTTTTCCTTCCTGAGAAAGACGGATGGAGAAGATGATGAAGAGATTGCAGCAAAGAAAGTGTCCTCACAGCTGGTGTCACTTACAAAGGGGAAACTGACAGCACCATGAATCTATTTAGCCAATTAACAAAGGATAAACTTGGAAGCAATGAACCCTGGCAAAATGAATCAGGTTCTTTCCGCTGTTCCTTTTGGTCACGCCAAACTGTAGTCAGGATGGACTTTAACATCATGTTTTTGTGTGTACTTACCTTGTCCGTGACAGCAGTGAGGATCATGGCGTGCGTCATTAGAGAGTCTCCACATATCAGGCGCTCGGCCTTAGTAAGGTTCTTCACTGAAACGCCAAACACCAGCTCATGGTTGAAGCTGTGAGCACACAAGTGGGAGTTTTTAAATCATGTCCTCAAAACAGTCTGCATTCAAAATACATTTGGATTTAGAGAATGTAACTGAGCCATTTCCTCAAACCTTTAAACCCATACATCAATTTTCTTTTTTAATCCTGATATATGATAGACTTAAGTAGAGGAAGAGGTGAAGCATGTTCTAAGAATGTGGAAAACAAAAAGAGCTTGGTAAGTTCAAATCCCACATGTATAAACTGAATATATTACTTTGTTCCCCATGTTCTAACCATAAATTCCTGGTTATCATTGACATTCACATAAACCCGCTGATCCTCAAGAGACCAAGTCATAAATATTGCACAAAACTGGTTTGATTCTGAGACTAGATATAAGCCTGGCACCAATATCTCAACTGGTGATGCACATACAAGGCCAAGAACGTTCCCTCTTTTTGAAGAGACAGATTGATCATTAAAGTGGATGAGCCCTGCTCTTGTCATGTGATGCCACACAAACATCAGTGATGCAACAATGTCAAATCAAGGTGTGGTTTAGTTTTTCTATGCCCCAAATTGTTGCCCTAGATTGCATATGGCCAAATATTTCAGGTAACAAACTGCTGTTTACCTGCGTATCATTATTGTGGGGCCAGGGGACAAAGAAAGTTATGAGTATTAGCATTTTGATAAAAAAAGGTAGCAATTCAAGAAAAAACTAGCAAAGAACAAAGCTCCCTCTCCGTGCATCACCAACTTCACTAACAAGAGTCATCAACAAAGGTAAAAGTGATGTGAGCGTATCAGTTTTATTTGTCCGTCCATCCATCCATCCATCCATCCATCCATCCATCCATTTTCCATCCTCTCATTTTTATGAATTTCTTTCTGCAAGTAAAACTTGTGTTCATATTATGGTACATTTGGAACAGATTAATTGGATTTGCATTATTTCTTATGCTAAATTTTTTTTTCGTTTTTCATCTAATCTTTTGGAACAGATTACTAACAAAAAATGAGGTACCACTGTTCGTAACATTTTTAATAATTAAAGGTCTCCTGGTCTTCACAGATTATTGGAACTAGGCCCACAAAGCTTTATCTCAGACATTCCTTATCATTTGGACCCACTTTGGAACCTAACACTTTCTGATGTCAAACGTAAGACGATATGCATGATTTAAGAAAACCTGACAAGCAAGATCTTAGTTCACCAAGGAAAACAGGAACCGGAACATATACTCCCCATTCCAAAAGTAAACTGCAAAGCTTTTGTAGTAATGACAAGCTCAACAGGACAAACTTGACATAGACCATAGAACAGAGATGTGCCGATTGATCGACTGCTGACCTGTATTGCCCAATTTTTGTGAAAACGTATGTGATCGGCTTCTGCCGATTTCTGTATGACTGATACTGTTGATTTTTGGTCCCTCGGCTGACTAGCGGCCAGTAGCTAATTATGTGTCTCCATACAATGTGTGGAGCCGCTTTCCAAAATTAATAATAATCCCAGTGTGAGCGGACATTTTAAATCCCTGTGTTGTGTTAATTGAAATGTTTAGCGAATAGCAACGAGCGCTACCGTTGCTATGCGCTTTGTGAAATCTAAGTGCCCAGGAATTACATTTTGGTAATATTTAAAATGACCAAAAACAAATATTACATGTTATTATGAACGTGCCTGTTACTACATTGCATACATACTTACAACATGTATATAAAACTGTGTTGGAGGTTTTTGGATGTTTTTTAGAGGGCTTTATAGAGAGATTGTAATCCCATTACCTGCATTGTTAGGTGCCTTTTACAAGCAGTTGTTCACTATTTAGAATGCACAGAAAAGGGAAACAAGTGTGTTCTTATATTCCAAAAGGATTGCGGCTGGGCAAAATTAAAAAATAACAGTTTCCCATTAAAGGCCTACTGAAATGAGATTTTCATATTTAAACGGGGATAGCAGGTCCATTCTATGTGTCATACTTGATCATTTTGCGATATTGCCATATTTTTGCTGAGAGGATTTAGTAGAGAACATCCACGATAAAGTTCGCAACTTTTGGTCACTAATAAAAAAGCCTTGCCTGTACCGGAAGTAGCAGACGATGTGCGCGTGACGTCACGGGTTGTGGAGCTCCTCACATCCTCACATTGTTTACAATCATGGCCACCAGCGGCGAGAGCGATTCGGACCGAGAAAGCTACGATTTCCCCATTAATTTGAGCGAGGATGAAAGATTTGTGGAGGAGGATAGTGAGAGTGAAGGACTAGAAAAAAAAAAAGGACAGGGCAGTGGGAGCGATTCAGATGTTATTAGACACATTTACTAGGATAATTCTGGAAAATCCCTTATCTGCTTATTGTGTTTATAGTGTTGTAGTGAGATTATACTGTCATACCTGAAAGTCGGAGGGGTGTGGTGACCGCCAGTGTCTCTGAGGAAGGCCACGGAGGAGGCAAAAGAGTCGCAGCTCCCTCTTTTTACACGAGGAACGACGCAAGCTCCGCTCATGTCTACGGTAAGAGACGACTTATTACCACAATTTTCTCACCGAAACCTGCCGGTTGACATGTGGTCGGGAACCATGTTCGCTTGACCGCTCCGTTCCATAGTAAAGCTTCACCTTCGGGAATGTAAACAAGGAAACACCGGCTGTGTTTGTGTGGCTAAAGGTAGCTGCGATACACCGCTTCCCACCTATATCTTTCTTCTTTGACATCTCCATTATTAATTGAACAAATTGGAAAAGATTCAGCAACACAGATGTCCAGAATACTGCGTAATTATGCGATTAAAGCAGACTTCTTATAGCTGGGATCGGTCTGGAAAAAAATGTCCGCTACAATCCGAGACGTCACGCGCTCGCGTCATCATACCGACGTTTTCAACAGGATACTTCGCGCAAAATTTAAAATTGCAATTTAGTAAACTAAAAAGGCCGTATTGGCATGTGTTGCAATGTTAAGATATCATCATTGATATATAAACTATCAAACTGCGTGGTCGGTAGTAGTGGCTTTCAGTAGGCCTTTAAGAGTAGTAGACTAAATGATTGTACTATAAAAAAAAAATTCAAAAAGTGAAAAAGTCAGATTTTCCTTCAGATATTTTGGAAATTATATTATGAACAAACCACTGTTTTGTAACGTGTCGCGGCCCCACACAAAACATTTTTCTTTTTCCCCCCTACTTACACATTCATGTCGTTAATCCCCAGCTTGCCATGGAAATGTTTATCCACGTCACATCCGAACCACACTGCCTAAAACATAAAGGGTAGCCATTTTGCATTAATCCAAATGCACCTGCAAGTTGCTGCTGCTTATGCCAACATACTTCTCCCGCCTTTATGGAATCAGCTGCAGCCTTTTTAAGAAGCTGGATGGGCTGATTGTTGTAGAGAGTCTTGCCCCCTTCGACCATGTTACCGAGGAACTCCACACTGTACAGCTTTCCGTAAGGATTTTGGGGTCGAGGGTCATTAACAAGGCAGATCTGACAATGAGATGTACGTACAAGCTCAGAGACTGAACAGGAGAGTAACACATAGTCCTGGTATTAGGGACCCACATACTTTGTCCTGAAGGTTGTATAGGGGTTTGACGTGCTCCCTGTAAAATTCCTGGGGGGTGAGGGGTCCAATGCGATGGAAGTTCTTATCCTTGTCCCTGTACTCCCAGCAGATGGTGTCGGGTGGGTTACCGAGACAAACACTGGCCACTCGGAACACCTACACAGCAAAAACATAGTTTAGACATCAATTTACTAACTGTAAGCTAGTGTTACACATGATACTGCATATGTTAGAAGTACAATTCAGTAAAAGAAAGATGGGCGATATGGCCTTAAAGCTGTAATGTGATATATATATTGCAGTCTCAGGCGATAACCATATGTACGACCATATATTATTTTGCATTTGATGAATGGATGTATGATATTATAACTATTTCAAAATGCGTTACTAAGGCTCTTGATTTGGCTGCTGACATGGGCAGAAACGTTATGCGTCATTACTTTCTCAAAACTATTAGTAATATACTTGCTAATTTACTACTAATATCTTGTTACTTCCTGTGTAATATGGTTTTATCTAAAATTTGGTTAAAATGTACTAAGAACTAATTATTTTGTTGTTAGGATACTTTAAATGAGTTAATTACAATACTACTGGGTATCGATCCCATATCAATTAGTAACAGGGGCAGTATCGGCCACATCCATGCTGATACTCATACTTCAGATTTTCGAGATCATTTAATGAGTACATTTTTATTATAAACAAAATAGCAGTGTTACAGTATCAAATATTCAAAGTATTCCCTTTTACTACAAACAATATTTTGATCAAAACAAAGTCAATAGTGCAAAATAAATATTACTGGACCTAAAATCATTTGGTTTTTGCATTTAAAGTTCTTCTGTGTCCAGGACCTTCTGAGTTTGAATCATTATCCAAAACAATGAATTATTTTGTGATTGTAAAAAATGTTCATCTAATTACTGAGGTATCAACCCTATACTGATAACATGGTATTGTTACTGTCAATTTTTGTATTGATTCCCCCACCCATTTATATTCAAGAGCTCCAGTTTAGCGGTTGGCATGATTTATTGTATACTGTTACATTGTATAGTGCAGCATGTTTAGCTCCTCCTTGTCCTCCAGTGATAAAGTTACATGTAAGAATAAAATGTTTATTTGCAGAACCCAGCCCTAATGTGTCATCAACATGCATTACTAGGTATTAAAGTATTAAAAGTTATATCCATCCATCCATTTTCTACCGCTTATTCCCTTTTGGGGTCGCGGGGGGCGCTGGCGCCTATCTCAGCTACAATCGAGCGGAAGGCGGGGTACACCCTGGACAAGTCGCCACCTCATCACAGGGCCAACACAGATAGACAGACAACATTCACGCTCACATTCACACAATAGGGCCAATTTAGTGTTGCCTATCAACCTATCCCCAGGTGCATGTCTTTGGAGATGGGAGGAAGCCGGAGTACCCGGAGGGAACCCACACATTCACGGGGAGAACATGGAAACTCCACACAGAAAGATCCCGAGCCTGGATTTGAACCCAAGACTGCAGGAACTTCGTATTGTGAGGCAGACACACTAACCCCTCTGCCACCGTGAAGCCCTAAAAGTTATATCGTTGGTCCAATTTATATAATTGCACAGCCCAAATAAAAGTCTTTAAAAATACTTTCTTGTGAATTTTAATACACATAAAATTAAACAATCTCAAGATCACTGCTACTTCTATCCATCCATCCATTTTCTACCCCTTGTCCCTTTCAGGGAAGCAGGGGGTACTGGAGGCTATCACACTTATCCCGCCCATGTGTTCTCTTTTTTCTTTAGTTCACTATAACATATCATTCACTTTCCCTCATTTCCCTATTTGTGCCCCACATCCTTTTTTTGTGCGTCTTCCTGCTGTACTGAAGACTTATTTCCTGTGGTCTTACTGGTACTGTTTGGACAAGGCTGTCTGTTAATCTGGCCCTTCTAACCTCGAATATAGTTATCT
>NC_084623.1:52804505-52909505 GCF_033978795.1 Nerophis ophidion | reverse complement strand
ATCACAGCTGGCCGTGACTGGAGAGTGTTTTGCAAAACAAACCACTTCCAGGTGGACAAACAAACACCGACTACTATCAGCGTCTCCAACCAGACACGCAATGCTGTGTTTGCAACTTTTGCTCTTACGTGTGTGTGTGTGTATGTGCATGTGACAAACATTCCACTGTTTAAACAAGCAACAGACCACCAGTAGAATACAACAAAACCGCCAACAACAAAGGCTACTTAACCAGACCTCAATGGGAGACTGATTGACTACTAGGCGGACATGAAAACGCAATGTGTGCACAAAAACATGGGTAACACCTCATATAAAAAGGACCAAAGGTTTGGAAGGATTATAGGGTGTTATAAATGTTTGTCACTTTGAAGTACCGTATTTTTCGGAGTATAAATCGCAACGGAGTATAAGTCGCACCTGCCAAAAATGCATAAAAAAGAAGGAAAAAAACATATACACGTCGCACTGCAGTATGAGTCACATTTTTGGGGGAAATTTATTAGATAAAATCCAAAAAGAACAGACATTTGAAAGGCAATTTAAAATAAATGAAGAATAGTGAACAACAGGCTGTTATATGACACATAAATAACCAACTGAGAACGTGCCTGATATGTTAACATAACATATTATGGTAGGAGTCCAGGGTTTCCCACACATTCATTTATTCGTGGCGGCCCGCCACGAAAGAATTACGGCCGCCACAAATAAAAAATAAATAAAGAAGTAATACAAAAATAATATATATATATTTTTTTTCGGCTTTTGACTCGCCTGACCTCTCATAAAAGCAATGGGACTCTGTCTGTGAATGGAGCTTATAATTACATATAATATAAGTATGTAAATATTATATAAATGTGTATATAAATATGTACATGAAGTGTTGTAATTATATTCCAACTCCGCGTTCTTCTTGGTCATTGTCGCCGCTGACACCCCCCCCCCCCAATACTTTATTGGTATTGTATATTCCAGTTTGCTTTACAATCACTCTATTCTATTATAGTGATGTATACAGGCATTAGTGTGCACACACTTGCGTCCATAGTCAACAATCTCATAATTACAAATTGAAATCTATTGTTGGCCTTAGTGCATGTGTAAAATACAAAAGATACATGAAAGGCACACAAATTCTTGTATACACAAGTACACCATCCGGTCAGTGAAATATTATCTAACAGCCCCCTCTTCTGGTTAAAATGGTACATCGTTATAGTGGTGTTGTCAGCTTAAAAGGGGAATGAATATGTGATTATGTTCTGCTTTTCTGACTTAGAAATGTTATATACTCATGTTAAACCATGACAAAGTATTACATCATAACATTCATGCATTTGGATGTAAGCTTGCATGCTGTTTTGGATGCCTCTGAACGCTGTGTTTTATAGTATCTTTTCAACACTAGGCCTTTTGTGAAGTCACAGACTGACGAACGTACTGTAGTGGGCATCCTAGAAACTGTTATTGACCAGCATCCTCCCCTTTGATATAATTCATTCTCATTTCAGGACTTCCCAACTGCTCTGATGTCTATAAAATAAATATTTCCAGGAGTATTTACAAACCCTTTTTCCATATGAGTTGGGAAATTGAGTTAGATGTAAATATAAATGGAATACAATGATTTGCAAATAATTTTCAACCCATATTCAGTTGAATATGCTACAAAGACAACATATTTGATGTTCAAACTGATAAACATTTTTTTTTTGCAAATAATCATTACTTTCAGAATTTGATGCCAGCAACACGCGACAAAGAGGTTGGGAAAGGTGGCAATAAATACTGATAAAGTTGAGGAATGCTCATCAAACACTTATTTGGACCATCCCACAGGTGTGCAAGCAAATTGGGAACAGGTGGGTGCCATGATTGGGTATAAAAACAGCTTCCCGAAAAATGCTCAGTCTTTCACAAGAAAGGATGGGGCAGGTACACCCTTTTGTCCACATGTGCATGAGAAAATAGCCAAACAGTTTAAGAACAACGTTTCTCAGAGAGCCATTGCAAGAAACTTAGGAATTTCAACATCTACGGTCTATAATATCATCAAAAGATTCAGAGAATCTGGAGAAATCACTCCACGTAAGCGGCATGGCCGGAAACCAACATTGAATGACCGTGACCTTTGATCCCTCAGACGGCACTGTATAAAAAAAACGACATCAATCTCTAAAGGATATCACCACATGGGCTCAGGAACACTTCAGAAAACCACTGTCACTAAATACAGTTCGTCGCTATATCTGTAAGTGCAAGTTAAAGCTCTACTATGCAAAGGGAAAGCCATTTATCAACAAGAAAACGCCGCCGGCATCTCTGGGCCCGAGATCATCTAAGATGGACTGATGCAAAGTGGAAAAAAGTGTTCTGTGGTCTGACGAGTCCACATTTTAAATTGTTTTTGGAAATATTCAACATCGTGTCATCCGGACTAAAGGGGAAGCGAACCATCCAGACGGTTATCGACGCAAAGTTAAAAAAAGGCAGCATCTGTGATGGTATGGGGGTGCATTAGTGCCCAAGGCATGGGTAACTTACACATCTGTGAAGGCACCATTAATGCTGAAAGGTACATACAGGTTTTGGAACAACATATGCTGCCATCTAAGCGTCGTCTTTTTAACGGACGCCCCTGCTTATTTCAGCAAAACATTGCCAAAACACATTCAGCACGTGTTACAACAGCGTGGCTTTGTAAAAAAAAAAGAGTGCGGGTACTTTCCTGGCCCGGCTGCAGTCCACCTGTAAAATACGACAGCGGAAACCCCGGACTGTAGAACGACTGAAGCTCTACATAAAACAAGAATGGGAAAGAATTCCACTTTCAAAGCTTCAACAATTAAGTTTCCTCAGTTCCCAAACGTTTATTGAGTGTTGTTAAAAGAAAAGGTGATGTAACACATTGGCGAACATGCCCTTTCCCAACTACTTTGGCACGTGTTGCAGCCATGAAATTCTAAGTTAGTTATTATTTGCAAAAAAAAAAAAAGTTTATGAGTTTGAACATCAAATATCTTGTATTTGTAGTAAAATGAATATGGGTTGAAAAGGATTTGCAAATCATTGTATTCCGTTTATATTTACATCTAACACATTTTCCCAACTCATATGGAAATGGGGTTTGTATCTCTAGCCTTTTACACAGGACAGTTGTGTCAGCATGGATCAGTGAGTAATATGGGACGGCGTGGCAAAGTTGGTAGAGTGGCTGTGCTAGCAATCTGAGGGTTGTTGGTTCAATCCCCACCTTCTACAATCCGATTCACATCCATTGTGTCCTTGGGCAAGACACTTCACCCTTGCTCCTGATGGGGCCTGGTGAGCGCCTTGCATGGCAGCTCCCGCTGTCAGTGTGTGAATGTGTGTGCTAATGGGCGAATGTGGAAATACTGTCAAAGCGATTTGGGCTCATTAAAAAGGGGTAGAAAAGCGCTATACAAGTACAACCCATTTACCATTTACGAGGTTAGATTAGCTGCTAAACTCTACTGAAAAGGACGACAATGTTATGACATTTCAACTTGGTTTGAAGAAACAAAGGAGAAGGTAGTATAAAGTATTATTTTCATCTAATGGTTGCATTCACACTATCACTGACGTGTACCTCGTGTAGTGGCTAGTGAATCTACTGTATAAATAGTATTAAAAAACAAAAAGCGATGATGTTTGTCTTTAAAGGGGACATAATATGACTTTTTTTTTTTTTAGCTCCTGATCTGTTGTGTTTTATATTGTCATTACTGCCACAAGGGGTGGAAAACTGGGCTACAACTAAGTACCGCTGCAGTTATGAGTTTTAAAATAGCTGTTTTTCTTTTAGTTGATTTACAACTTATTCTTTCATCATCACTGCAATCAGGACTAATTAGAGTACTTTTTTGTTTTTTGTTTCTCAAAAGAATACCAGAATATCATACCAAATAGCATTTTGAGACTCACCTCCTCGATCATGGTGTTGATGGCCTCAGAGATCTCCGATTTAGTTGCGTCACTGGCCACCATGTTCCTCAGTCTGAAGCAGTACTCTCTCAGCTGTGAGACACAATTCAACAAAACACATGTCAGGCATTCAAAGGAAAATTCTATGATTTTTGTTGTGTGGCTTAAGTCTGCAATAAAAAACAATTACCCACCTTATGATTGAGAATGCCATTCATTCTGCGTGAGGCTTCTGAACTGTGTGACTCTGGGAAGCATTTCTTTGGGATGACACCATACTTTTCTAGAGTGGACAATATACAACATGTATCATTTTTTGAAAAGTGTGTATATTTTTTAGGCTTTGTTGGCATAAAAAAATTTGCAACATTAGCTAAAGACAGTCCGCAATAAATACACCTGTATGCCAGCCAAATGCTTGAGCTAATGCGCAGGATGTAACCGGACATGACGTCACATGCAACTGAGGTATACATAATCTTTGTGAAGGGTTTTCTTTTTTGGCATCCACTTTTGATATTGCCTCCTTTGCAAAGTGGTACCTAATTAAGTGTCTACTAAGTATATTGTATTGCTCTCGAGGAATCATTGCAAACAAAATATTACAGCTCATGTGTCTCTCTTTTCAAATAATAAAAATGTATTAGAAGACTTGCATCCATTTTTTAAATGTGTACAGTAATGTGTGTTGCTTATCCGCAAATTCTAAAATATATAAACTACGAACCAATGAGATTGACCAGCATATCCCACTGTCCTCCATCATTTGCTGGGTTGGAGAGAAGGAATTGTAAGAGGCGTCCATCTACCGGCTCCTTGCACTGAGCGGTTTCCACAAAGGCATGGAGGAAGTAGTAACATCTCTCAATCTGTAGACGTAAAAATACAGCATTTAACTGAGCGGTGACTCATCCTCTCATAATTTAACAACAGTGTGTACTGAAAAAAAGGTGGAAAAACGACAAAAACATTACAACACAGGGGGAAAAAAGCACCTTAAGATATTACCTTGTCCCAAAAGAACAGATAGGACTGACTAAATTCAAACTCCTCTACATTGAACTTTTTCATGAAGGGAAGTCGCATGACATTGAGACATGAGAAGATCCAACATCTCCCTGGTGAAGAAGAAAATAGATTAGGAGGAAATTCCTGCATACCAATGCAATACCCAAACACTTTTTTTAAATTAACCCTGTAAATTAAGGCAAGTTTGATTATGGAATGAGTCAAATCTGGCAATAACAATTTGGAATTTGATCTAACCTGTGTGACAAAATACATCTCTGTAGTTGCACAGAATTGACAGGTATGAGATCAAAAGTTCAGTAAACGTGTGCATCTCCTTTTGTGCTTACAGGGAATCAGTGACGTCAAAAAGGAAAAGTAGGATGATACCACAGAAACATAAATTGAACTCTTTGGAACAAAAGCAGTACACGTGTCTCGGACGTGGCTGTTTTGTACAGTAATGTATAGTCAAATAAATGGTTGTGACTTCTACGGCAATTTTATCCTATTTTAAACACGATGAGCAGCAAACAACATCTTTTATACAGTTCTCCCATTTATATTGTTATAATATACTACAAATGGCTGCATTTATAGTATATACACATTCCTATTTTTCTTTAATAGCCCTCTAACATATCAGTAGACAGGACCAATGTTCCCTCAAATGTTTTATGTGTCTGAGCAAATGCAAAACTTACCTGAGCATTCAGTGGAGCACATGTGAAAAACATCACACGTGCACACTGTGGTCATACTAGCATCAAGCCTGTCCCAAACATGACTTAAAAATAAGTTAAATGTTTTATTATAATAATCAAATGACAAGTAATTTTAATGTAATATCTTTTTTATTTTAAGTGATTTGGCCCACTTACGATGAACATAACAAAAAAAAATATTGTTTTTCATGAGCTATGTACTAATATTATATGTGTGGGTGGGGTCCTACTTTAGAATGTGTACCACTTTCAGAAATAACATTTAATTCCTCTTCAAACATTCTTAAGTGGCAAAATGAGATGTAAAAATGGGATAAAGTGTACATTCCTGTAACTTTCTGTCTGTAAAACATCTTTTTATAAGAATTTATGTAATCTAGTAACAGCATGTCATCATGATTAATATCCATGAATTAACACTCTTAATAAATGACAAAAGAATAAGCACACATCTGATTGAGTTTTCATAGTGTTAACGACCTGGTATGTACTCTTTGTGTGGTGTTGGAGTTTTCCAACTTTTTGTGTGGCCATAAACATGTCAGTGGCTCAGTGCCATTACTGCTTGTGTTGGTGCAGGTGAGAAGGAGTAAGTTAGCTTTTGATATGACAGATGACCACAAGTTAAACATGGTTTGTGCAGCAGAAAATGACCAGTTTTTGTAGATAGAAATCTTTTTACAAATGTTTTTGGTGTGGTTATGGGCGAATATATACAGTTTTGCTCAATAAAGTGATTGACGGAATTTCTGTCCTCTAAAGCGTTTCGACATACGTTACAACAATTGAACAGTGTTGAGCAACATTTTTTATCTGTTAGGCTGCTTGTTGTCACCTGTACTCAGTTGCATTGCAAAATCCTATAGAATAAATTGTAATGTATTTATCATGTTTAGAGTTTAGATTGGATTTTATTTTGTACGCGGCATAAATTTACTGTGCGTAGAGGACAGCTGAGCAGTGAGCATTTGCACAAGCGTGCACCTTAGAGGGAACGCTGGACAGGACTCCCAGTCAAGAGTTTATTTACTCAAAAAGCAGAGCTGTCAAAGTTAATACATACACAAATATCATCACATTAGTTACATATAAACTTAGATTAATCATGCAATTTATTTTGACCACCATTTATAACAACATTTGTTGATACAATATAAAATAGGACACAAATAACTTTTCAAAAATTGTAAAGAGGAAATAAAAAATAAAAAAAAGTTTTGTTTGTTATAATCCTACATTGGCACATTCCGTACTAGGGCAAGGCAGGGCAAGACAAGTTTATTTACAGAACACAACTGGCACACCAGGCAATTCAAAGTGCTTCACAAAAAAATTACAGGAATATATACATAATAATCATAATTAAAATTAAAATCATAAAATAAACCATAAAAACAAGCATAATTCAAATTAAAACCAAATAGTGTCGATGAAATAGTTTCAGTTGTCACAAGCACAAATACAACATTTTCTACTAAAGTACGGTATCGGATATCGTACTACCAAACACTTCTCATAAATACCTAGTCTGTTTGCCCGCAAATCATTCCGATGAATCAGTCAAAAAATTCAATGCATTAGTCATTCAACCATGATTGCAAAATAAGCCAGCCATTTGATAAAGGTTAGAAACAATTGCATTCAAGGAAGAACTTGTGCTCTTCTGTCTTCGCAGTCTTCAACAACAGAAGTCTTCAATAAAAGGTGAAAGTGATCATAGATGTTAATTTATTAATTTCAGCTGTATTTTTTATGCACTTTCCACTGATTTAGTCGGTAAAACTACAAGTATTCTTTATTAAAACATTTTTTTATTTTATTCAGAGTGTCTTGAGCGGCTTATGGAAAATTGTTTCGGTTTTCGTACGATTCGGTCTAGTGGGACCTTTTAGAACAAACTGCTGTACTAACAAAAAACGAGGTACCACTATATTTAGATATAACGTTGACTTTTCTTTATGAGCATATTGGAGAAAATATCCCACTGGCATTCAAAAGTGCTGGTGCACGGGCCTAACAGACGCTATTATGCAAACCATTAAAAAAAACATACATCCGAGATAAGAATAGACTAGAAGGTCTACCTGAGCTTTTTTGGTTGGTGACAGGCTTGCCCTCTGTGGGGATAGCATGCTGGAAGATGTGTACTGTATCCTGGACAGTCTGCCGGTGGAGACAAACCTCCAGCGGGTCGATGCAGGTTGAAACGTTCTGGGCCAACAAGTAGCGTGGCTCAGCCTGCAGGCGCTTCAGAAAGGTGGCTACCTTCTCCTGACTCAGACCTGGAGGCGCAGCAAAAAGAAGGCATGATTAAAAACTGAAGGGAGAAAAACGAACACAAGGAGTCATAACTATGAGGATTTTTCCAATATCGCAATACTCATATGCTACACTTAAAAGGGACCTATGATGATATTTATATGTCTTATTAATGTTGTTAAAATGTTGGCTGCGCATGTTAAACAAAGTCAAAGCATAAAATTTAAGGTTTTAGCGTGAGCTTGCATTGAGTTTGCAGGGTTTTGCTGTCTGGCTATGTCGTGATGTCACAGCGAAGTGGTCATACTTATTTCGACAAAGTCAAATGCTTAACCAGAGCTTCAGGCTATGAGAAAACACAAAAGAAAGGTAATATTGGCATGTGCCTAAACACAGACATGTGACATGCAATGACATTGATCCAAATTGATTGGAGATTGTGCAAGTGTACCGAAAATCATTATAGGGTGAATCTATAGAATATTTATGCGGTTTATTTTTCACCGTGTCTGGGGGAATAAAAATAGTGGTGACGACTTCAAGATATACATTTAAACAGTGTACATTTTCAAACGATAAATTCCAATACTTTTTGAAAGAGAGGGTTGCCATTTCACTTGCAATCTGGGAACGCCAGCACAAACCAACATGTTGCAAACAGACTAAAAAAAAATGTTAATGAAAGTGACAGTGGAGCAAAATTTACATGACGATTACAAAAAAATATTATCCTGAACACAAGGAAGTCTTTTAAATGTAGATTAAAATCATTATTGGTCTTCTTTAAATGTCTCACACTCACCACTTAAAAAGGTGTCATATAATATATTACCGTATGTTTTTCTAAATTTAAAACATGTCTTTGTGGTCTACATAACATATAATGGTGGTGTTTTGGTCAAAATTGTCAGAGGTATTTGTTGTTGTTGAACCCCATGATGCAGAGAAGGAGGCAGGCATTGAATGGGAAAACATGATTTAATTTAAATAACAGAACAAGAACAAACAAAAAGCACGCACGTGGGCGGAATAACAAACTAAGGGAGCTAGCACTGGAATCTAGAAAACAAAAAGGAACTTTAGCATGGAAGCTAGTGGATAGCAAACAGAAAAACTGGAAATAACTAATGCTAACAGACACAGCTTACCGCTACGACGACCAGGACAAAATGTAGCATGACAGGTAGTAGCTGTAACAAAACGACACGACAGGTAGCACGACAAGAGTGATCTGTGGCAACGACAATACAATACAATGATCCAGCAACTGACACAAGACAAAGCAGGTACAAACAGGAGTGGGCTGATTGGCAACATGTGTGGCCAGGTGCCAATCAGCCGCAGCTGAGGAGGAACACAGCACTCAGGGAACAAGACAGGAAGATGACAAAATAAGACCACTAGACAGGAACTAAAGGCAGGAGATACTAACCACAGAAGAAACAGACAAATGCAGAGGAAAAAACTAAAACATAGACAAACTGTCAGGGGAAAGCCTGACAAAAATGTTGCATCGATTATGTTTTACGGACCGTTTTCAAGCTGCTTTCTGATCATCTCTTCAGAAAGTGCAGTTTTATAGGTGGTCTTATTTATGTGGCTCCAGTTCTACTATGTATTGTTCCTGCCATCGTTGTTGTAGTTTTAGCACTTCCATAGCGAGTCTACGGACACATATGAGTTCTAACTATACCCTAATTTGTATTACAAAATGGCAAGAGCGTCACATATGCATGTAAGAGCCCTACAACAAGAAGATAAAGAAAATGAAGGAGCTCATTGAGTACAGAGCAGACTAAAATGGTGGACTCACACTAAGCTCTTTGAGTAACACTTTACCATATATGAAGATATTTGCTGACGAAATAAGACAGAAAAGGTCACAGGACAGAGTAAATTCCAACGGCTTGTTGGACAACGTATGAAGGAAGGCAAGACTATTTTATATATACCTCTGCAATGTCTCCACAGTTTGACTTCATATTTTCAGTACTTACGGGAATCCCAAATATACATAAGCAGGTACCATCAGGTTAGAAAAATAGGTTCTGCATAGTAAGGCACCTTTAAAGTACCAGTTATGGGAATCCTAAATACGTACACAAAAACAGGTGCCAACAGGAAAGAGGAGTTGGTTTTTCATAATTTTACTCCTGTTAAGATCTAGACTGCCTTTTTGTAGTATAGAAGACAGTATGCTTGCAATTACATACAGTTGGGCAAAAAAGTATTTAGTCAGCCACTGATTGTGCAAGTTCTCCCACTTAAAATTATGACAGAGGTCTGTAATTTTCATCATAGGTACACGTCTACTGTGAGAGACAGAATGTAAAAAAAAACAGGAATTCACATTGTAGGAATTTTAAATAATTTATTTGCAAATTATGGTGGAAAATAAGTATTTGGTCAACCATTCAAAGCTCTCACCGATGGAAGGAGGTTTTGGCTCAAAATCTCACGATACATGGCCCCATTCATTCTTTCATTAACACGGATCAATCGTACTGTCCCCTTAGCAGACAAACAGCCCCAAAGCATGATGTTTCCACCCCCATGCTTCACAGTAGGTATGGTGTTCTTGGGATGCAACTCAGTATTCTTCTTCCTGCATACACGACGAGTTGAGTTTATACCAAAAAGTTCTATTTTGGTTTCATCTGACCACATGACATTCTCCCAATCCTCTGCTGTATCATCCATGTATCCTCTCTGACCAAAACAACACACGGCAATTGAAATCAAGGTTTTAGGAATCGTCACCGAACACTACCCACTTGAGCTCTTTTTGTATGACTGGGGCCCTCGTGTCACAATAGTATTTGGGAAATGTCCGGTCAATAACTTTAAACCATCAGTACTGTCTGATTAGACATGACAAGTGACTGCTGATTATCTTCCTTAATCAATACAAATAGGTTCCAGTCACCCCCGCGACCCCAAAGGAAGACAAGCGGTAAAACATGGATGGATGCAACACAGCAATCGTAGTAGGCCTGAGCGATATATCGAGTTTTGAAAATGTACCGATATATTTTTATATCATCGAACCAGGAAGGGAAATCACAACAGACATCTCAAATGACGACGAGAGAGTCGAAGAGGGAACTTTAGAATTTTTTTTATGGTCATTCAAATTTGAACTTTACAGTACAGATAAAAACAACATTTTGTTGCATTAGTTCATGGTAGTGCAGGATTAAAAAAGCAATAAGGTGCAAATATAATAAATAGATTACTGTACAGACAAATATACTGCACTTTTGCATATGCATCCACGTTTATGGATATATGTTATATTGTCTTTATATTCCAGTAAATTAATACATTTTGGGGGGGAATTGAGAGGATTGTTTTAATGCGTTCAACAATCTCACGGCTTGAGGGAAGAATTTTCAAGATTTATATGATAAAAAAACTAGTGGAAAGATAGCAGAGGGATTCTCTTCCTTAGATGTTTCTTTTAGTGATGTAGACTACGTCTACAAAACCCACAATGCCTGTAGTTAGCCACACTTGGACAAATGTATGCATCTGGAAAAAACATTAATTTGAGTTTATTACCATGTAAGCCCAAATCAAAACTGTTCTTGAGTTGCCAAGCAGGGCATATTTTGCATGAGAAATGCCGCCAAAAATGTGTGCCGAAGTGAGGAAGATCATAGCCGCACAAAAAGTCAAGTCACTTACTAAGCGCTGACCAGAACCGTACATGTGTGACAGTCCACTACGTCGTCGACTGGGAATTAAAAAGTGCGTTCCTGCAAATGTATTTTTTTTTATCCGAGTTTGCTGCATTTTTTATTATTTGCACAGCTATGTTATTTATTTTACATAGAAAGATAATTTTTCTATATTATTTATATTATGTAATTATGTATTACTTAAACAGTTAATTTTCTGTGCTGTTGACCAACTGGGTTAATAAACGTGCCACTAACTGTTTACAGTACAGCTGTCATTCACTTCAATTTCACTTAATATCGCTCAAAAATTAATATCTTTACATGTATACTTTCACTGAAAAACGTAGCAATAAATGTATTAAGATTTAAGTACATACATTACAAATAGGAAGACAGACTTGGCAAGTTTGCATGGTAGTATTATAGCAGTACTTTAGTGGCTGTAGGAGCTAATTGGTCCGTAGAGGTAAACCTTGATTGAGGGGGAGTGGCGCACAAAAGTGTATGTATATATATATATATATATATATATACACACACACACACACATATATTATATATATATATATATATACATACACACAGTATATACATACATTTATATATATACATATATACACATATGTACATACATATATATATATGTATGTACATATGTGTATATATGTATATATATAAATGTATGTATATACTGTGTGTATGTATATATATATATATACATACATATATATACATATATATATGTAAATACATATATACATATATATATACATACATATATACATATACATACATATATATGTACATACATACATACACACATATATATATATACATACACACATATATATATATATATATATATATATATATATATATATATATTGATTGGATTATCCAGAGAATAGTGCTCGATACCGTTGTAGAGCGCAATATGTATGTGTGGGGAAAAATCACAAGACTACTTCATCTCTACAGAACTGTTTCATGAGGGGTTCCCTCAATCATCAGGAGATTTTATTGGAAGCATTCACATACAATGGTTTATATAGGGCACAGAGTGGGTGGGTACAGGCAGGCGTAGGGGCGTGGTGATTGGCTCATGTGTTACTTAGGAGGTGTTTCCGTTTGTGGCGGCATGTTGAAACTATTTCACTGCGCTTGTTGAGGGATAACAGGTCTGGATTATATATAATAAACAGTTTCTGTTTTAAGCATAGGTTGCATCTTTTATTACCACTGTTGTAAGGTGTGCTGGATGCAAGAATTTGCCATGTTATTGACTATTCAACATTATTGTCTTCGAGGTTCCAAATGTGCCTGCTGAGTTCTGTAGAATTCCGCAAGGTCTGGTTTCTAAAGGAGGCCTTGTGATTATTCCATTTGGCTTCAAACGCTCCTTCGGTTAATCCTACATACGTGTCGGATGTGCTAATGTCCTTGCGTGTTACCTTTGCTTGGTAAACGACTGATGTTTGTAAGCACCCCCCGTTGAGAGGGCAATCAAGTTTCTTGCAGCAATTACATTCCTTATTGGTTTCAGGGTCGTTTAGTCTGGGGGCAGGCAGTCCTTTTGCAAATGCTTTGTTGTGGTTTGAAATTATTTGTTGTATGTTATTCATACAGCTGTAGCTCAATTTAATGTTGTTCTTGTTGAATATTTTTCTTAGGGTGTTGCCTTTGGGGGAGTGTTTGTCGATCAGAGTGAGGAACTTGTGGCCGATAGTGGTTGAGATTTTTTGCTGAATGGGGGGGTTGTACCAGATGATGTTGTTTTGTTTTCTGCTCATTTTTGGTTGGTTTCCTGGTGTGGGTTCATAGGTGAGGGTGAAGTTGTATCCGCTTTCATCAAGTGCTTTCTGGTACGGGGGGGTTGCTTGGTCGAATTCAGCTTTGCTAGATGACAGCAACGAGAGCCTTTTATTAATTCCGGTAGGTATTCTTTTCGTGGTGGTGGGTGGGTGGTTGCTGTCATGGTGCACGTATTGGAGTGTTGTGTTGGGTTTTGTGAATTGTTGGTAGCTGTTATTTCTCAGGTTGAAAGTGACATAGAGGAAGTTGACGGTTTGCTTGCTAGCTTGCTAGCCTCAACCTGAACCTTGGTATTTACCGTGATGACGGACTGGCAGTGTGCCACGCCTCGCCAAGGAGCAGCGAGAATACTAAGAAGCGCATATGCCAAATCTTCAAAGAGAACGGCCTACGGATCACGATTGAAGCCAACAAGACCGAGGCAAACATTTCCACATCAACACCGTATCAAAAAAATATAATTTGATAACGTCCGTAGTAACCTACCACATTGCGAAGGATGAACAGTATTTGATTTCCAATTATGTAGCTCATTTTTATTTGACAGTTAAGATGTCTCTGACAATCTTTCACTTTCTGTTTTGGAAATGACATGAACATTTGTGCCATTGCTTAATAACTGTTTAATAAATACAGTTTCCCTAAATTGACTTAGTTGTGATTTCCTTCTCTGCATGAAAGTTTAAAAGTAGCATATATTAATGAATATGAACAAGAATGTAGACACGTAGAATCATCATATTGCTGGGATTATATGTATCAATTGTTAATTCAAGTCCAAGGCAAAATATCGAGATATATATTGTGTATCGCGATATGGCCTAAAAATATCGAGATATTAAAATAAAGCCATAACGGCCAACTCTAATATATATTTATATATGAGAATTGTGTTAATACTCAAAGGTGTACATAAATTGTAACTACATTATATATATGATCTGAGAAAAAAATAAGTCTTTGAATATCTATCTATAACACATCTATCTATACACATCTTAATTTACCATTGGCAGCAATAATCATCTTATAAATCAAGTTGTTCTGTTGATTGCCTATATACATATATATATATATGTATATATATATATATATATTCAGCGTTAATTTTTTTCAGATTATATATGTAATGCAGTAGCATTTCATTTACCACGCTTGATTATTAACAAACATCTCATATACATATATATATATGGGGGGGGGGGGGTGTTGCTGCCCACATGTGGTCATGCGGTCCTCTCCAAGGTTTCTCATAATCATCATTGTCGACGTCCCATTGGGTTTAGTTTTCCTTACCCTTATGTGGACTCTACCGAGGATGTCGTTGTGGTTTATGCAGCCCTTTGAGACACTTGTGATTTAAGGCTATATAAATAAACATTGATACACACACATATATATACATATATATATATATATATATATATGCAATCAACAGAACAACTTGATTTATAAGCTGAATTATTAATGGCAATTGTAAATTTAGATGTTTATGGATAAATATTCAAAGCCTTAATTTTTCTCAGATTATATATGTAATGTAGTAACATCCTATGTACATGCTTGATTATTAATAAACATGTCATAAATATATATATACATATATATGAGATTCTTGTTAATAATCAAGCATATATATATATATATATATATATATATATGTATGTATATGTGTGAGATGTTTGTTAATAATCAAGTGTGGTACATATCATGTTACTACATTACATATATAATCTGAGAAAAATTAACACTGAAGATATATATATATATATATATATATATATATATATATATATATATATATATATATATATATATATATATATATATATACACATATGAGATGTTTGTTAATAATCACGCATGTACATAAGTTGTCTGGTTCACTTCCCAGTAGTAGTGCAGCATGTGCAGTCATTGTGTCCTTTATTACGGTTCTATGAACTAGTAAACCACTGCGGTTATAATCTCCACAGTCCTCGCCATTCATAGCTTTTTTAATGACGTCACATAATAAAAATGTTTTATTTTGTCCTGAAGAGTCCGGAGGTGTTAATACGCCTGCAACAAAGACGCCGTGTTTTTTAAAAGGTGGACAAGCTAGCTGGAGGAATGCTAACTTTAGCCGATTAGCTTCCTCAGTTGTCATCCTCCATCTGTCACGCCAGCAGCCCGCCGGCGCACAGAAACACCAATCAGGACAACAACAAGAAAAAAGGCAACGTTAAACTTACCGGTTTCCATTTCTTCTCAGACGTGAAGGAGAGCGACTTGGTACGATTTTACCGGCTCTTTGTTGATGTCAGACACCGACTGTTCGTCAATGAAAAGGCAAGGGTGCGTTCGTTTGCACACCAGAGTCCTGTCTTTGACGTGGAGCTGGGCGGAGTTTAAAGTGAACTATTTCAAGTGCGTTGCTCCCGCCCGAACCAGACACGCCACTCTTAGTTACCAAAGTAATGTTAACCGGTTCTATGCCTATATCGATGGTAAATTGATATTTCGACAGCAGCCCATATAAACTTTATTTGCTACATTTGTACATCTTGAAAACAGGATTGACGTATGAATAAAAATTGCTTTGGGACCTCCGAGAACGTTGATATTTAAAAAAATATATATATAAAAAAGAAAAAAAAAAGAGTAGACTTCTTTTTAATCAGGCTTATATTAAAGGCCTACTGAAACCCACTACTACTGACCACACAGTCTGATAGTTTATATATCAATGATGAAATATTAACATTGCAACACATGCCAATACGGCCTTTTTAGTTGACTAAATTACAATTCTAAATTTCCCGATGAGTTTCCTGTTGAAAAAGTCGTGGAATGATGACGCGTGTTTTTGACGTTATTGGTTGGAGGGGACATACTAGCCCAGCACCACTTGCGGCTAAATGTCGTCTCTTTTCATCGCATAATTACACAGTATTTTGGACATCTGTGTTGCTGAATCTTTTGCAATTTGTTCAACAATTAATATTGGAGAATTCAAAGTAGAAAGATGGAGGTGGGAAGCTTTTAGCCTTTAGCCACACAAACACACAGTGTTTCCGTGTTTAAAATGCCCGGAGGTGAAGCTTTACTATGGATCAGAGCGGTCAAGCGAACATGGTTCCCGACCACTTGTCAACCGGCAGGTTTCGGTGAGAAAATTGTGGTAAAACGTCGCCTCTTACCGGAGATCAGCGGAGCTTCTGTCCTGCTGCAGCTTCCTGACTTCTCTCAGAGACTGGCGTCAACACACCCGTGGACACGCCCCTCCGACTATCAGGTACTATTTAACTCACTAAAACACTAGCAACACAATAGAAAGATAAGGGATTTCCCAGAATTATCCTAGTAAATCTGTCTAAAAACATCTGAATCGTTCCCAATGCAACCGCCTTTTTTTTAAAAATTTATTTATTTATTTGTTCTAGTCCTTCACTCTAAATTTCCTCATCCACAAATCTTTCATCCTCGCTCAAATTAATGGAGGAATTGTCGCTTTCTCGGTCCGAATAGCTCTTGCTGCTGGTCTTCACATTATAAAAAATGTGAGGATGTGAGGAGTCTGCTACTTCCGGTAAAGGCAAGGCTTTTTTATTAGCGACCAAAAGTTGCGAACTTTATTGTCGATGTTCTCTACTAAATCCTTTCAGCAAAAATATGGCAATGGAATAAGAAAATCTAATTTCAGTAGGCCTTTAAACCCTCCTTCTAAGATGTGCTATTTGGATTTAAACAGTATGAAAACACTTTTAAAAGGAATTTTACCTTTGCAACCCCTTAATACTATTGGCTAAGTATTAGATTCATAAATGTAAGTTTCTCAATACTCGACCTGTTTTCTGTGCCTTTAAAAAACAATTATAACTTTACTTCAAAACCATTTCTATCTCTAAATATATATATATATATATATATATATATATATATATATATATATATATATATATATATATATATATATATATATATATATATATATATATATATATATATATATATATATAACGCCGGTTCGGCATCGTGGTACCGGGTTCGATTCCCTCGAAGATGCGTCAAACGAAGAACACAACAAAGGTAAGATCTAACAAATTTATTAACAAAAAGTGAGCTCTGAACAAAAACACTGGAGCTAATAAAAAGGGAAACAAAAGACGCTAGTGTGAAAGCTAGGAAATATAAAGAACTAAGATTTGGCACGATGGCACAAAAAATGAAAGCAAAGATGATTAGCATGTGAGCTAAAGATGACAACAAAGTGGCTTAGCTAATGAGCTAGCGAGAAAACCATACCTGACGTTACTTGTTGCATGTGAGCAAATTAGAGTCCCAGAAAGAATAAACAGAAGAGGCTGGCTTATAAAGGTAAGGTAATTAGCAGTGAACAGGTGTGCAGGAACTGGGAGTAACAGCTGAAACTAATAAGTAACCATGGTGATGGACTAAACGGGAAATAAACAGATCAGACGGAGAATGAGAACAAAGATGGAAAAATAAACAATAATATTTGAAAATCCGAGTCACGGATCGCAACATATATATATATGTATGTGTATATATATATCATTTTATTGTAGTTGCTTTATTGGCGCTGCTCTGTACTTTTTTTTTGATTATTTTAATTGCTTTTATTTTGCATATTATTAATAAAGGTTCATTAAAAAAAAAACGTATTTTATTCTTTATTATATTTTTTTATCTTTATTTTTATTTTTTTATTGAATTCATTGCAATTATCACTATGATTATTCCCTTAAAGTTATGTTTTTAATAATTAATTTATGTATTATTTATTTTTACCCCAATGCAGCTGAGATAGGCTCCAAGGGACAAGCGGTAGGAAATGGATGGATGGATGTACATATATTTTACGTTTCATCATCTCTTTTTTTTTTCTGTGAAGCAGTTTGCGTTGCCACTTGCCTGTGCATGAAAAGTGCTATATAAATAAAGTTTGATTGATTGTGCAATTAATATGCACAAATGCATCAATAGTGTATTTTTGTTTTGTTTTATTGGTACTCAAATTTATTGATATTACAAAGCTGTAAACATTTACTGTATAACAAGCAGATTAAGTGTAACACCGATTTGCTGTGAGGTGGATCTTTAGGTATCTAGCTTGCAGTATACTGTCAAAGTCAGCTGGGATAGGCTCCAGCTCACTTGTGGCACTGAATAGGGGTACAAACATGGATGGATGGAGTAGGAAGAGGGAAAAGTCTGTTTGATGTGTGTGGTATTGGAGTGAATCCCAAACCCAGCACTTCGTTTCGTACTGAACCCAGAAGTCAGCTGGGGTAGACTCCAGCACTGGGTTTATGGATGAGTGCATAGATGGGTTGTGGACTTAAACCTATATTACTTACCTTTCTGCGAGTGGAAACATGAACTTCTTTGTTTAAATAAAATCTACCAATAAATAATTTTAATCAAATCAATCAAACTGTATTTATATACAGTAGCACTTTAAATGCACAGGAAAAAAACACATGGCACCTAAAAGTGAGCCTTGGGGAACCCTGGACCTTATTTCATGGATTCATACTTACATTAAAACAACTGTTTATATTATGACTATACTTTGTTTTTAAATTTTATACTAGTCCGGGGGTCAGCAGCCGTGTGGCTCACTGGACCTTTTTCAGAATGTGTGAAAATGGAAAAAGATGAAGAAACATTTTTTTTTTGTTTTAATGTATTTTCTGTAGGAGAACAAACATAACGCAAACCTTCTTAATTGTTATAAATTCCACTGTTTATGTTATACATGCTTCACTGATGATTATTTGGCAAGCACCGTTTTGACCTACTAATACCAGCGAACTGTAGTTACCGGCAGTGGTTTTCTGGAGTGTTCCTGAGCCCATGTGGTGATATCCTTTACAAACTGATGTCAGTTTTTGATGCAGTACCGCCTGAGGGATCCAAGTTCACGGGCATTCAATATTACATGCAGGGATTTCTCCAGATTATCTGAACCTTCTGATGATAATTCGGACCGTAGATGGCGAAATCCCTAAATTCCTTGCAATAGTTTGATAAATGTTGTTCTTAAACTGTTCGACAATTTGCTCACGCATTTGTTCACAATGTGGTGACCCTCGTCCCATCCTTGTTTGTGAAAGACTGAGTATTTCATGGAAGCTGCTTTCATACCCAATCACGGCACCCACCTGTTCCCAATTAGCCTGTTCACATGTGGGATGTTCCAAATAAGTGTTTGATGAGCATTCCCCAACTTTTTCATTGTTTTTTACACTTGTGCCAGCTTTTTTAAAACATGTTAAAGACATCATATTCCAAATGAGCTAAAATTTGCAAAAAGTAACAACGTTATCCAGTTCGAATGTTAAGTAACTTGTCTTTGCAGTCTATTCAATTGAATATAGGTTGAAAAAGATTGGCAAATCATTGTAGTCTGTTTTTATTTACAATTTACTCAACAAGCAAACTTAACTGGTTTTGGGGTTTGTACAATTGTGGGTAACAATAGGTAAAAAAAACCCATTGGGTTTCTAATGACTTTAGAAATATTCACTATTTGAATGGGAATAGCCAGTGCCAAACATATTGTATATTAAATATTTAAAGTTTATAGATCAGTCCTTGTCAATAATTCCTTGGAATATTTTTTTTATCATCTTCATTTAAAACCTCTCCAAAAAAATGTATGTGTGTTTTAGATAATTATGTGTTTGGCATGGTTTATTTGATTACAAATAAAAAAAAATGTTGAATAACAAAGAGAGGCATTAGTGTCAATGACGTTTTATCATTATTTTTTTTCAATTTTAGATGGAATTTGGGCTTTTTATTAGCTTTAAACTATATTCATCAACATTTTTTGAATATGGTGAAATAGATTCTTTAAACTTTTCACCGTGTGTAGTGTATCCATGCAATAGAATTACATTAGGTCAGGAAAAAACACAGAGGCTATTTCATCCCTCCAAACGGGTTTCGCAAGTTTCCCTGCTCTTTGAGGGATTTTATTTTCAAATAAAATCTTCAGAAGAGCAGGGAAACCTGCCAAACCGGCTTGGAGGGATGA
Organism: Nerophis ophidion; assembly: GCF_033978795.1. Classification (NCBI taxonomy): domain Eukaryota; kingdom Metazoa; phylum Chordata; class Actinopteri; order Syngnathiformes; family Syngnathidae; genus Nerophis; species Nerophis ophidion. The sequence continues at coordinate 52,889,019 of NC_084623.1, read as the reverse complement.
AATAGCCTACAAAATATTGTATTTTCAAATAAAATCCCCTGAAGAGCAGGGAAACCTGCGAAACAGACTTGTAGGCAAGAAATAGCCCGTGTTTTTTCCTTACCTAACTTATATTCTGCTCTACCTTGGTATTGAGCACTGTATAACGGATAAACCACAGAAACCTCGACAATTGAATAATTATGTTTATACCGCGTGTCCCTCTCACTGTATTTAAATTAACTTATCAAATGCATTCTAATGTTAATAAAATGTACCCGCATACATGAGTGACAAAAATGATCCATCCATCACACATTTATACATAAAAAAGGAAAAAGAAAAACGAGAACTGCAAAACTGACACAAAATACAACATTTTATTTGTCGAATAAATTTCCAGCAGCACAATACATAACGAAATATACATTTACATATTTAGACGGCTTTGAAATTCATATATTTCTTAACCTAATTTACCTAAGTACCTTTCAGTTGTTTTTTTTTTCTTTTGTACAATGCCCAAAAAAAAATAAATTAAGTTTATTAAAAGTGAAAAGGCTGCGAGGCATTCAGGCTGCTGCAAACATAACGACAATGCGATTTATTCAAGCGTGTCTCTACATTTTTTTTCTGTCCCCGGCTTCCTTTCCATCCAAAACGATGATTACTGGCAGAAAAATAGAAAATGAACCCGCTTTCGAAGAAAGTGTTTGGTCACGTCTGCGATATAGCTGGATATCTTTTTTTAATTCTGAAGGTGAACTATTTCAAACTACTCTTCGTGTGCACGTAAGAGACTTCAACAACAAAATAAATGTTGTTTTTACCAGAAGTGTTTTTTTAAAGGTTCGATCAAGTCATCAAGTTGTTAGAGGAAACGGTAACAACAACAACAACAAAAAAAAGCTTAATTACGCACAAACACAGCTAGCAAGCCACAACGGGAGGTATCGGCGTGTGAAATGTTTACCGCACTGAAGTGAAATGTCTCTTTTTAAGAAATGCGGCCGTTGTAAGATTTTCATTCCTATCACATAGTGAGAGTAAGAAGCAGCTTTGGCTAAAATTAGACACAGTTGAAATGTCCCTGCAGGAGTAGCATGTACTGCAACGTAGTTTTCCCCGTGCATGGCAAATACACAAACGCTATGTCCGCGGGATCCCAGCAGCATTCATACAGTAGTGCGGCAGCTAGCGAGGTAACCATAAAGGTTTGAAATACAAAAAAAAAATGTTCCCAAAAGGACACAGCAAACTCAAATCCTACGGACGACTCCACTTCCAATTGCCGGTTGTTTGTTACCAGTACTGTACTTTACTGTACTCTGCTATTTGGAGCAAGCCAAAACAAGTCCCTATAAAGCCTCATGTTGCTATTCAGCAAATAAATAATAGTGCCCAGCTAGGTCAGAATTTACCCGACTATGGACCGCTTTGTCTGCCAAAAGACGGTCAAAAAGATCCACTATTCTCTCTACGCTGTAGACTTCACAGTATTGTCAGCTGCTTTGGGTAGTGGGGTCGTTCTTAGTCCCGTCCATAGCGGTAGCAAAGTGGTTCTATGGTGATTCCGTGTTTTTTTGACATTGTGTTTTGCACAGCTCCATCCGGACTTGATGCGAAAGTCTTGCAATGCAGCTACTCCGACTGAAAGAGAGAAGACTGGTTACAGCTACGTCAACATCATGCTTCATAGCATACATGTTCTTTTTAAAAGGGATTTTACAAAAAAAGCCCAGGTGTCCCCAAACTACAGATCCGGCCCGCTGGCGTCTGTAGGGACGTCCCAAATTAAAAAAAGACATTTAAGAAAAATAAAATATGTCCTGTGAATCATTTTGTTGATGTAGATGGCCATATCTACTATTCATATTTACTTTACACAAGACAAGGATGTTTTTTTGTGGCCGTATTTGTATTCTTTGACTTTATTAAATGTTTGCTTTACGGTTTGGCACAGCCAGACGAGAGCAAGAACAGATAAAAAGAAGGGGAAAAAAAGGAAGACAGAATAGGAAATTGTAGGGACAAGGTGGGACAAGACAGAAAAAATAAATAAAAAATAAATATATATATATATATATATATATATATATATATATATATAAGCAGGTTTCGTAGGTGTATCTGCTCTTCAGAGGATTTTATTATATGTAGATAGATATTACTTTATCGATTCCTTCAGGAGATTTTATATATATATATATATATATATATATATATATATATATATATATATATATATATATATATATATATATATATATATATATATATATATATACACAGTTGGGCAAAAAAGTATTTAGTCAGCCAGCGATTGTGCAAGTTCTCCCACTTAAAATGATGACAGAGGTCTGTAATTTTCATCATAGGTACACTTCAACTGTGAGAGACAATGTGACAAGAAAATCCAGGAATTCACATTGTAGGAATTTTAAATAATTTATTTGTAAATTATGGTGGAAAATGAGTATTTGGTCAACCATTAAAAGCTCTCACTGATGGAAGGATGTTTTGGCCCAAAATCTCACGATACATGGCCCCATTCATTCTTTTCTTAACACGGATCAATCGTCCTGTCCCCTTAGCAGAAAAACAGCCCCAAAGCATGATGTTTCCACCTCCATGCTTCACAGTAGTTATGGTGTTCTTGGGATGCAACTCAGTATTCTTCTTCCTCCAAACACGACGAGTTGAGTTTCTACCGAAATTGATACATGGATGATACAGCAGAGGATTGGAAGAATGTCATGTGGTCAGATGAAACCAAAATAGAACTTTTTGGTATAAACTCAACTTGTCGTGTTTGGAGGAAGAAGAATACTGAGTTGCATCCCAAGAACACCACACCTACTGTGAAGCATGGGGGTGGAAACATCATGCTTTAGGTCTGTTTTTCTGCTAAGGGGACAGGACGATTGATCCGTGTTAAGGAAAGAATGAATGGGGCCATGTATCGTAACATTTTGAGCCAAAACATCCTTCCATCAGTGAGAGCTTTGAATGGTTGACCAAATAATTATTTTCCACCGTAATTTACAAATAAATTATTTAAAATTCCTACAATGTGAATTTCTTGATTTTTTTTCCACATTCTGTCTCTCACAGTTGAAGTGTACCTATGATGAAAATTACAGACCTCTGTCATCATTTTAAGTGGGAGAACTTGCACAATCGGTGGCTGACTAAATACTTATTTGCCCCACTGTATGTATATATATATATATATATATATATATATATATATATATATATATATATATGTATGTATGTGTATGTATACATATGTATATATACTGTATGTATATGTATATACATATATAAATATATGTATACACAGTACATACATACACACACATATCCCTATTAGCTAATAAACATCACTAGTTTAACCCTCATCTGTAATTTGTGACAAACAATTACATCCGTGTCCTTCCTTCTTATAATATTTCTTATTTAACAACAACTGTAATTTAGAAATATTTAGTGGGACGGCTAGCTAGTAGAGTTGTATAGTGTAGCTAACACTGGCTAGTAACAATATCTGAATTTCTAAATTTTGGACCAAACTCACACATCTAAAAAAATATAAATATGTCTATTTATTACATTTATTTTAAGGAATAAATAAATAAATTAATATTGAGGAGCGTTTGGCGGCCATTTTTGGCCCAGAACTTGTTTTTAATTGGCCTTTAGCATATGGTAAAAAAAAATAGAAAAAAATTAATTGATTATTAATGAGATGTCAACTTTTTAGATTGGTGTCTTTTATGCCCTGATGTGGGCCTACCGAGGATGTCGTAGTGGTTTGTGTTGTGGTTTGTGCAGCCCTTTGAGACACTAGTGATTTAGGGCTATATAAGTAGACATTGATTGATTGATTGATATATTCCTAGGAATGATTGTACTTCTGCTTAAAACAAGCATAACATTAGAACAACTTGCAAGTTTACCAGCACATATTTTTTCATAATAAAATAGAACTATTCTAAATCTAGAATATTTAGTTATATTTTGCTTAAAACTAGACACATAAAAGTACATTTTATCTCAATTTATGAATTTAAAAACACCATTTGGCTTAATATTAGGACATTTTACTCAAATCTAGCTATGTGAAGAGAGTAACGTGCTATAATAGAGACCTTTTTCTTATTTTAGAACTCATTATAGTCTTAAAATCAGAAGAAAAATAGGTTATGTTTTAATTGTTTGAGCCAAGCAAATGTTGCTTAACCAATTGGCAGAGATTATTACTTGAAATAAAGAAAGTTATTTTAAGATAATGTGAGCTTGTTTCGAGTTTGGCTGTTTTTGCATTGTGGATAGTTAGGTGAAATAGCTAGGTGTCCCAGTACTTTTGTCCATGCACTATAAAATACATATTCGGTACTAAAAAGACAAAAAATAAAGGGCATACGTTGGTGGATGAGTGACTAATTTTGTCAAATTTGAACTTCAAGCTGGACCTCGGTGATGTCTTACTTTTCCCATCTGGAGACGAAGAAAAAGAAACATGACTTATAGGATGGAAACATTTTAGACTTTTTTAGTGGCAAAAAAATGACCTGTGGGACTGCGACACATGATGATGGGGGTTCCTGACACTGGACTGTCGATGCTGATCGAAGGACTGAAGACAGAAGAAGAGGCCATGGAGGGATGGCCGACCTACAAAAGAAAAGGGTGGAAAAGGAATATGACTTAAGATAATACAAAATATTTTTTTTTACATAAAGCAGAGAGTTTTTGGACTGATACAACATTAATGGGAGTTTTGGCTTTTCCACGCTTCCTTGCGGTTTATATCAGGGGTTCCTAAACTTTTTGACCCCAGGGCCAGCTAAATTTTGTACAATTATATTGTGAATTATATTTATATAGTGCTTTTCTCTAGTGACTCAAAGTGCTTTTACATAGTGTGATTTACGTGTCCTGTCATTGGATACTCATCGGGACCGTTAGCGGATGGATTTGAGAACACACAGAGTTGATAGACGGTTGCGATAGCCAATCACATCACAAGTGGTTGACAGTAGCCTATCGAGGTACCTGATGTTAACGAGACTGTGATTGGATACTCGCTTGTGAGTATCCAATCACAAGTTTCCATTTAGCAGAAAGCAGGAAGTGTTGCGCCGTATCCAAACCGGGATAGCAGAGAAGGAGAACAAAACGGTGATTAGGTGGAAGATATATATTTGCCAGGCCATTTTCAAGAAGGATATTTAAAGAGAAAGTACATCTTGTGAGACGATGTCGGCCAACCCCGGAAGCTAGCTCAGCTGTTCTGGCGATGAAATATGGAAATGTTCGCCATTTCCACCCGAATGAGCCGACGATGAGGAGTACCTCTGGCTTATACGGCGTCGAATGGATGCTACGAATTGTCAGTTCAAGTATTTGATATTTTCATTTTAATATATTTTTTGAAATTTTAATTTTGACAGTACCACACAATATATGTTTTAATTGCTGATGCGTTTTAATAGATTTTTAAATGCGCCAGAAAATAACCCGTTTTGTACACTGTTGATGTGGTTCAATGCCCTGTAAATGTGTTCCTGTATAGCAGGGGTGTCAAACTCAAATACAGAGTGGGCCAAAATTTTAAACGGAACAAAGCCGCGGGCCAAAGTTGAACAAATTAACCTTTTAATAGGGACCCAAACAAGTTTTGCATTAAATATTGAACAAGCAAGGCTTATATAACTTTAGTGACATGCAAAATCCAGTTTCAAATAATAATAATAATAATAATTAAAAAAATATCAATGGCATATCAAATAAAATTTTAATAAAAATGTTATGCCTTTTTTTCTATTTGCGATCTTCTGAGTTAAATATCAAGTTCTTTCCACAGGCTAATACTAAATTACAAAATAAAATAACAATAATGCATGAACCAAACATTCAAGCCTTGAAGTAGCAAGAGAAAATGCATGAATAAAACGTTAATTATTGGTCACTTTGCTGGAAGTTTCCCGGAAGAGTTAGTGCTGCAATGGGTTTTGGGTATTTGTTCTGTTGTGTTACGGTGCGGATGTTCACCCGAAATGTGTTTGTCATTCTTGTTTGGTGTGGGTTCACAGTGTGGCGCATATTTGTAAAAGTGCTAAAGTTGTTTATACGGCCACCCTCAGTGTGACCTGTATGGCTGTTGACCAAGTATGCCTTGCATTTACTTGTGCGTGTGTGTGTTTAAATGCCAAAAATATTATGTGACACGCTGATAGTAAGGAGGAAAAGCGGACGTGATGACAGGTTGTAGAGAACACTAAAGGAAGTGCCTTAAATGCACGCCCCCAATATAGTTGTCCAGGTGGAAATCGGTAGAAATTCGGGAGAATGGTTGCCCCGGGAGATTTTCGGGAGGGGCACTGAACTTCGGGAGTCTACCGGGAAAATTAGAAGGGTTGGCAAGTATGAGTATTAGCGGTGAATGTGGTGTTACAGCGCCACCGACGCTGTATAACACCGGCGGGCCAGCTCTAATGCTAAATTGATATTGCCTCAAGGGCCAAATTAAATTACACGGCGGGCCAGATTTGGCCCACGGGCCAGAGTTTGACACTCATGCTGTATAGTATTTCTCCAGCAATGGTCATGTGACGACAAAGTATGGTATTTTGAGAGGTAATCATTGAAGTCGAGCATCACTTAAAGGCCTACTGAAATGAGATTTTCTTATTTAAACTGGGATAGCAGGTCAATTCTATGTGTCATACTTGATCATTTCGCGATATTGCCATATTTTTGCTGAAAGGACTTAGTAGAGAACATTGACGATAAAGTTTGCAACTTTTGGTCGCTAATAAAAAAGGCTTGCCTTTACCGGAAGTAGCAGACAATGTGCGCGTGATGTCACATGTTATTGGGCTCCTCACATCCTAACATTGTTTATGGTCATAGCCAGCTGCAGCTAGAGCTATTCGGACCGAGAAAGCGACGATTTCCCCATTAATTTGAGCAAGGATGAAAGATTCGTGGATGAGGAAATTTAGAGTGAAGGACTAGAAAAAAAAAAGAAAAAAAGTTAAAAAAAAATGACGATTGCAGTGGGAGCGATTCAAATGTTCTTAGACACATTTACTAGGATCATTCTGGAAAATCCCTTATCTGCTATTTTGTTGCTTGTGTTTTAGTAGGATTAAATAGTACCTGAAAGTCAGAGGGGTGTGGCCACGGGTGTGTTGACGCCAGAGTCTCTGAGGGGGTCACAAAGCTGCAGCAGGACGGAAGCTCCGCTGACGTCTCCGGTAAGAGGCAACTTATTACCACAATTTTCTCACCGAAAACTGCCGGTTGACGCTCTGATCCATAGTAAAGCTTCATCTTCGGGAATTTTAAACAAGGAAACACCGGCTGTGTTTTTGTGGCTAAAGGCTAAAAGCTTCCCACCTCCATCTTTCTACTTTGACTTCTCCATTATTAATTGAACACATTGCAAAAGATTCAGCAACACAGATGTCCAGAATACTGTGTAATTATGCGATTAAAGCAGACTACTTATAGCTTGGATTGGGCTGGACACTTTGAGGGAAATTTAAAATTGCAATTTAGTCAACTAAAAAGGCCGTATTGGAATTTGTTGCAATGTTAATATTTCATCATTGATATATAAACTATCAGACTGGGTGGTCGGTAGTAGTGGGTTTCGGTAGGCCTTTAAGGACTAGGTTAGAAACGCACGACCCACCACTGCGTTTATCATTGGATTCGTACTCCACACAGAAAAAGCCTGGGTCACTACCACAAGCCTTGCATCATGCCAGTTTATCCACATGCTGTACTGCAGGGGTCACCAACCTTTTTGAAACTAAAAGCTACTACTTGGGTACTGATTAATGCGAAGGGCTACCAGTTTGATACACACTTAAATGAATTGCCAGAAATAGCCAATTTGCTCAATTTATCTTTAACTCTACGTTATTATTAATAATTAATTATATTTATCTTTGTGGAAACACTGATCATCTTAATGATTTCTCACAATAAATATATATTTTTGATGACATGTTTTAAATAGGTTAAAATCCAATCTACACTTTGTTAGAATATATAACAAATTGGACCAAGCTAAATTTCTAACAAAGACATTATTTCTTCTAGATTTTCCAGAACAAAAATGTTAAAAGAAATTCAAAAGACTTTGAAATAAGATTTAAATTTGATTCTACAGATTTTCTAGATTTTCCAGAATATTTTTTTGAATTTTAATCATAAGTTTGAAGAAATATTTCACAAATATTCTTCGTCAAAAAAAAAAACAGAAGCTAAACTTAAGAATTCAATTAAAATATATTTATTATTTTATTTATTTACAATAAAAAAAAAAAAAAACGAACTTGAACATTGATTTAAATTGTCAGGAAAGAAGAGGAAGGAATTCAAAAGGTAAAAAAGTATATGTGTTTAAAAATCCTAAAATCATTTTTAAGGTTGTATTTTTCTATAAAATTGTCTCTCTTAAAGTTATAAGAAGCATAGTAAAAAAAACTATGAATTTATTTAAACAAGTGAACACCAAGTCTTTAAAATATTTGCTTGGATTTTCAAATTCTATTTGAGTTTTGTCCCTCTTAGAATTAAAAATGTCGAGCAAAGCGAGTCCAGCTTGCTAATAAATAAATACACTTTAAAAATTAGAGGCACTGGTAAGTGCTGCTATTTGAGCTATTTTTAAAACAGGCCAGCGGGCAACTCATCTGGTCCTTGCGAGCACCGCATTGGTGACCCCTGCTGTACTGAAACCCACCGTCTCCAATTCTTCCAAAGCTTCCGTATCTCCCGTAATGCTGCTGAAGCTGCTGGTGCTCGACGACGATCGAGAGATGTTCGGTCGGCCGTTCCCTCCGTCCTTGAGTTTCATGAAAGGCCTGTAAAAGGAAGCATATCCATTGACAGTCTATACATTCCTTTTCATCTTGCCGGAAAAACATCAGTGGTCTCTCACCTCTCTTTGCTAGGACAGATCTCAGGTGAGCTGGGGTTGGACGACGTCTCTGACCTCCCTTCTTGGGACAAGGGGCAGGTATCTGTGGACTTTTGATCACTGTAGAAAAGAACACATTTGAAGCTTGATGTAATTAAACTAAATGGTGTTTGGGCAGAGGTCACCAACCTGCGAGCGCATTTGTCTGACGGACTCTCGATGCTGGAGTGGAGACGAGGGAAAAGTCCCGATCGCCTTTTCACGGGGCTCTTTAGCGAAGATTTGGTGGACAACGCAGGAGGCTGACGATAAAGGGTTTCAAATTGAGGAAATAATGCCAAACATGCTGCCATGCATCCCTAAGCTCACATTGTAGGTGCTCTTTGTGCATTCACTGGTGCTCTGCGGCATTGCTCCGCCACTCAAACTGGCCGGGACCCCGCCTCCACCGCCGGGGCTCCTGAGGCGGTGAGACCCCACCATTGTCTCCATTGAGTGACTTCTCACCCGCATGGCTCTCTAAAAACAAGAACAAGACGTGCAGGTTACTAGTATATACTGGACCAACTGGGTCAACATGGATCTCAGGTACATTTTATTAGCCAGTAATGACCACTAGATGGCAGTATTCCCCACAAAATTCACAGTGTTATGATTTTCATTGTTTCCCAATTTTTTTCCCAGTATGGGCAAATATTTTTACAGTAGAAAAATGTCACAAAAAGTATATATACTGTTTGAATGGTTCAGTGTGTACTATTTGCAACCAATTGATATATTATCAATCAATCAATGTTTATTTATATAACCCTAAATCACAAGTGTCTCAAAGGGCTGCACAAACCAAAACGACATCCTCGGTACAGAGCCCACATAAGGGCAAGGAAAAACTCTCACCCAGTGGGACGTCGGTGACAGTGACAATGATTACTATGAGACACCTTGGAGAGGACCGCAAGCAATGGATGTCGAGCGGGTCTAACATGATATTGTGCAAGTCCAATCCATTATTACATTAACTACATATATTTTGGGTCACGTTTCCTGCTGCGGCCCCGTGGTTGGGAATTGTTCATTTTAGATATTTATTGTAGTTGGTTGTAATACTGCATAAAATATCTAAAACATTTATATTTCTTGGTGATGAAAAAAATGGTCCACCGTAAAACAGGATGATTTGTAACCAATTTCAGTAGAATATATTATGTTCATGTATTAAAAAGGTTTTAAACGACACAAAAGTCATACAGAAGCATGTTAAACATATTTATTCATTTTGAGTCAAGCATCAGCTGAATACAAATTGCCATAGCCAGTGAAGCAATGAGAAAAGCGGCCGCTGGAAAAGTCTCCGAAAATCGCAACGCGGCGGTCCACAGTGCCTGTGAAGGAGAGTGATGCTCGTCAAACAAAAACATGAAAAAAACACAAGCACGAAAAAAAAAAACAGTGACATGGATCATTTAGAATCAAATACTGCAAAAGTGATGCAATTTGGAGCTCAAACAAAACCATACTTATTTATTTGAGCATTTTACACCTTTTAAGCCTGTCTGTAAGGGTGAGTTTTAATTTATTTTTAATTTATAGTTAATTTCTCACTACGCCGTTACGTCTTTGCTTGATTACTGTAACATATTATTTGCGGGTCTCCCAATGTCCAGCGTTAAAAGACTGCATTTGGTACAAATGAATTGATTAACGTGGACCCCGACTTAAACAAGTTGAAAAACTTATTTGGGTGTTACCATTTAGTGGTCAATTGTACGGAATATGTACTGTACTGTGCAATCTACTAATAAAAGTATCAATCAATCAATCAATCAAAATGCGGCTTCTGGACTAAAGTTGGATCATATCACGCCTATACTGGCCCACCTGCACTGGCTCCCGGGATACTTCAGATGCGATTTTAAAGGGGAACATTATCACCAAACCTATGCAAGCGTCAATATATACCTTGATGTTGCAGAAAAAAGACCATGTATTTTTTTAACCGATTTCCGAACTCTAAAAGGGTGAATTTTGGCAAATTAAACGCCTTTCTGTTTATCGGTCTTTTAGCGATGACGTCAGAATGTGACGTCACCGAGGTAACACACCCGCCATATTCATTTTCACATTACAAACACCGAGTCTCAGCTCTGTTATTTTCCGTTTTTTCAACTATTTTTTGGAACCTTGGAGACATCATGCCTCGTCGGTGTGTTGTCGGAGGGTGTAACAACACTAACAGGGAGGGATTCAAGTTGCAACACTGGCAAGAAATCTGCCGCCAGACCCCCATTGAATGTGCCAGAGTGTCTGCACATTTGACCGGCGATGCTAAGACAGACATGGCACAGAGATGTATGGTTACCTGCAGATGCATTTGCAACGATTAAGTCAACAAAATCAAAAAGGTGAGTTTTGTTGATGTTGTTGACTTATGTGGTAATCAGACATATTTGGTCATGGCATGACTGCCAGCTAATCGATGCTAACATGCTATGCTAATCAATCAATCAATCAATGTTTATTTATATAGCCCCAAATCACAAATGTCTCTAAGGACTGCACAAATCATTACGACTACAACATCCTCGGAAGAACCCACAAATCGATGCTAACATGCTATTTACGCTAGCTGTATGTACATTTGAAACTAGATACCCACATTTAATGCGAAACAAACACTTACCAATCAACGGATTGAAGTTGCTCCAGTGTCACAAGATGCGAAAGTCCTGATCGTTTGGTCCGCACATTTTACCGGCGATGCTAATAAGGCAGCCATGCCATGGGCCACTTCATTAGGTACACCCATGCTATGGGCGAATAGCGTCAAAAGCTATTCGCTCAATAGCTTCAATGTCTTCTTCAATTTCGTTTTTGCTATCTGTCTCCATACTCCGACCATCCGTTTCAATACATGCGTGATCTGTTGAATCGCTTAAGCCGCTGAAATCCGAGTCTGAATCCGAGCTAATGTCGCTATATCTTGCTGTGGTAACCGCCATGTTGTTTACATTGGCAGCACTGTATGACGTCACAGGGAAATGGATAGTGGTTTCGAAGATAGCGAAAATAAGGTACTTTAAAGCTTTATTTAGGTATATTCCGGGACCAGTAAAACTTTGAAAAAAACTTCAAAAAATACAACAAGCCACTGGGAACTGATTTTTATTGTTTTTAACCGTTTTGAAATTGTGATAATGTTCCCCTTTAAGGTTTTATTACTTACGTACAAAATGTTCAACGGTTTAGAACTATCTAATCTTGATGATTGTATTTTTCCATATGTTTGGTCCGGAAATTTGCAGTCAAAGACAAGTTCCCTGCAGGTTTCAACATGTCAAATTTAAGACTTTTTCAGACCATCTTGAAAATAATTTAAGACCATTTCACATCCATATAGACAAAAAAATACAACAACAAAGTGAAATCAGAGGTCCAGAATGAATTTTAAGTATATTAATTAATTCACTGCTCTTTCACATTGGAAAACAAAATGGTTAAACTAACTAAATACACCAGGAGCTTCTCTAGTGTAAACTATCATATATCACATCTATGACATCACATGGTAAGACCTTATGGAGGAAAGTTCTCGAGTCAGATGAAACAAATATTGAGCTGTTTGTCCACAAAACCCAGCAATATGTTTGGAGGAGAAATGGTGAGGCCTTTAATCCCAAGAAGAGCAAACCTACCATCAAGCATGGTGGTGGTAGTATTATGCTCTGGGCCTGTTTTGCTGCCAATGGAACTGGTGCTTTACAGAGAGTAAATGGGACAATTAAAAAGGAGGAGTACCTCCAAATTCTTCAGGACAACGTAAAATCATCAGCTTACGTCGTGTGTTGCGCTTATTATAAGACTTTTATAAGACTTCAAATTTTTGCAGCTCCAGACGGATTTGTTTTTTGTTTTTTTAGTCCAATAGGGCTCTTTCAACATTTTGGGTTGCCGACCCCTGGCCTAAGACGTCGCTTGCACCCCAATCTTGGTGCCGCGTTCTACATAGCGTTGTCGCAATAACACAGCAGGTTGCAATGGAGACCACCGTGATATTAGTCCAAAACAAAGTCAGCAACCAACAGGTATCAATGAGGGAGTTTGGGGGGGGGTTATTATCTTCTCAGGTTGGCTATGAACACGTCTGTGCTAAAATGTCATATGAAGCGCCCTGTCATTCATTAATTGATTTTTTTACATGCGCGTATTAGCCCAAAACGGGGCCCCCCACGGATCACAGTGTCGTATGCACGACGCATGATTTGTGTATAGGGAGGTCGACAATGGGTATACCAACGCACACACTTGCAGACACACTGGTTGGGCTCGGTTACATTGAAACAATCCCGATACTCACTGGAACATTTTGTGAAACAAACAAGCACTTGTTGCAGGAAAGCATCGCAACAGTAAAGTTGAACCTTGAAGAGAAGACCCCAGTGACACCAGCCACTTTAGAAACAGGAAATTGAGAGTGTGGAACAACTGTTGCCTCGTCTGACTTCATGTGACGGATTTTGGGATGGAAGTTATGATGTAATGATGTGAGAGATGTATTCTGGTTCCCTTCGTACAGGGGTGTCAAAGTCAAGGCCTGCGGGCCGGATCTGGCCCGGGAATTAATTATCTGGGGCCCCCGGGATGATATTTGATTGCCGTATTTTTCGGACTATAAATCACAGTTTTTTTCATAGTTTGGCCGGGGGTGCGACTTATACTCAGGAGGGACTTATGTGTGAAATTATTAAGACATTACCATAAAATATCAAATAATATTATTTAGCTCATTCACGTAAGAGACTAGACGTATAAGATTTCATGGGATTTATCGATTAGTAGTGACAGATTGTTTGGTCAACGTATAGCATGTTCTGTATCAGGGGTGTCAAATTCAAATACAGGGTGGGCCAAAATTTAAAACTGAACAAAGCCGCGGGCCGAAGTTGAACAAATGAATCTTTTAATAGGGACCCAAACAAGTTTTTCATTGAATATTGAACAAGCATGGCTAATGTAACTTTATAGTGACATGCAAAATTGAGTTTGAAATAATATTAATAATAATAATTAAAAAAATATCAATGACATATCAAATCAAATTTAAATAAAAATAGAATGCCTCTTTTGTATTTGCAGCCTACTGAGGTAAATATTAACATTAACTTTTTCCAGAGGCTAATACATTTGAAAATAAAATAATGAATAAATCAACCATTCAGGCCTTTTTACTGCTCAATTAATGTCGGGGCTCAGGTGGGCGGGGTCAGGGGGGCAGGGGGTGTATATTGTAGTGGTCCGAAAGAGATAGTGCTGCAAGGGGTTCTGGGTATTTGTTCTGTTGTGTTTATGTCGTGTTACCGTGTGGATGTTCTCCCGAAATATTTGGTCATTCTTGTTTGGTGTGGGTTCACAGTGTGGCACATATTTGTAACAATGTTAAAGTTGTTTATATGGCCACCCTCAGTGTGACCTGTATGCTGTTGATCAAGTATGCCTTGCATTTACTTACATGTGTGTAGAGGCCACATATATTACGTGACTTTGTGAGGAGGAAAAACAGACTTGACGACAGGCTGTAGGGGACACTAAAGACAGTGCCTTTAAGGCACACCCCCAATATTGTTGTCCGGGTGGAATTTGGGAGAATGGTTGCACCGGGAGATTTTCGGGAGGGACACTGAAATTCGAGAGTCTCCCGGGAAATCGGTGAATGGGGTGTTACAGCGGCACCGCTGTATAACACCGGCGGGCCAGCTCTAAAGTTAAATTGATATTGCCTCAAGGGCCAAATGAAATTACACGGCGGGCCAAATTTGGCCCGCGGGCCAGAGTTTGACACCTATGCTCTATAGGGTTCATATTTTTTGTTACGTCTCGTCTCGATTACTGTAACGTATTATTTTCGGGTCTCCCCATGTCTAGCATTAAAAGATTACAGTTGGTACAAAATGCGGCTGCTAGACTTTTGACAAGAACAAGAAAGTTTGATCATATTACGCCTGTACTGGCTCACCTGCACTGGCTTCCTGTGCACTTAAGATGTGACTTTAAGGTTTTACTACTTACGTATAAAATACTACACGGTCTAGCTCCAGCCTATCTTGCCGATTGTATTGTACCATATGTCCCGGCAAGAAATCTGCGTTCAAAAGACCCCGGCTTATTAGTGATTCCTAGAGCCCAAAAAAAGTCTGCGGGCTATAGAGCGTTTTCCGTTCGGGCTCCAGTACTCTGGAATTCCCTCCCGGTAACAGTTCGAGATGCTACCTCAGTAGAAGCATTTAAGTCTCACCTTAAAACTCATCTGTATACTCTAGCCTTTAAATAGACCTCCTTTTTAGACCAGTTGATCTGCCGCTTCTTTTCTTTCTCCTATGTCCCCCCCTCTCTTGTGGAGGGGGTCCGGTCCGATGACCATGGATTAAGTACTGGCTGTCCAGAGTCGAGACCCAGGATGGGCCGCTCGTCGGGACCCAGGATGGACCGCTCGCCTGTATCGGTTGGGGACATCTCTACGCTGCTGATCCGCCTCCGCTTGAGATGGTCTCTTGTGGACGGGACTCTTGCTGCTGTCTTGGATCCGCTTGAACTGAACTTTCGTGGCTGTGTTGGAGCCACTATGGATTGAACTTTCACAGTATCATGTTAGACCCGCTCGACATCCATTGCTTTCGGTCCCCTAGAGGGGGGTGGGTTGCCCACATCTGAGGTCCTCTCCAAGGTTTCTCATAGTCAGCATTGTCACTGGATGTGAATTCTCCCTGCCCACTGGGTGTGAGTTTTCCTTGCCCTTTTGTGGGTTCTTCCGAGGATGTTGTAGTCGTAATGATTTGTGCAGTCCTTTGAGACATTTGTGATTTGGGGCTATATAAATAAACATTGATTGATGGATTGATATGTTTATAAATCTGACTGTGATGAAGTCCGTGCCTCACCAGCCATGAACCTCACCGCACGTCACTGGGGACAAGCGGTAAAAAATGGATGGATGGATGTATTTTAATAGTCCGGCCCGCGTGTGCACGTATTTTTCCCCCTGAGCTAAAATGAGTTTGACACCCCTGCCTTAGTATCAAAAGGGCATCATCATAGCAGGCCTACCTGAGCATCTTTTCTACCAACTGTAATTTGTTGTTGACATTTACTTGGCCTACACAGCACAAAACACCCATCCTGTAATAGCAACTTGTCCTACGACATAATTCCGGCGCCAAAATAAAAGTCAAAATGCGAGAAGATCACACAATGTTCACCTTAAATGACTCCAGTAGACCCCCGTGTCCTCCGTTCTCCAGCTTGTCCTCCTCCTCCGCCTGGCTGAGACCCAGAGTGGCCTGACTTTGTCTGTGGAGCTCATCGTGCAGGTTGTCCAGCAGAGCAGCTCGCGTTCGACCCTGATACGAGACGTACATACACATATTCAACAACGGCCAGTTTGGTAAATAAAGTGTGTCTGCACGTGTCACCTCTAGTTTGGCAAACTTGTCAGATTTGTAGCAAGCATTTTCTGCATTGATCAGCTTTGTCAGCAGGAAGTCACGAAACTCTGGACCCTGGAGAGTAAAAGAAAGACAGCAGTCATTACCCCAAATAATTATGGCCCCATGCCCGACAGAAGTGAGAAAAGCTGTTCTGCGCAAATTGGGTTGCAGGAATTTTAATTCGCTGCGGTATCACCGTAATGCAAAACATGTTGCGGCAAGCAGGGATAAACGAGTGTGGCCAGCCCACGCTCGGACGAATGACGGCGTCCGGAGCCAAGATAAGTGAGGGCATGTTTGGCAATTTAACAAACAGGCTGGAGAATCAGGGCACAGTGGACCGTACGTAATAAGGTGCTAGAAATAGCGCCGCCTGATGCATGAACAGTAAAAAAAAAAACAGTTTTAAAGGACACAGGCAATCCTTGAACTCACGAAAATGACCTTAAAGTGATGATTACAGCCAGTTGGAATTTGGGTGTCCCATTCAGTACAAAATTGCACAATTGAATGAATGAAATAAGTTTATTTCGGTCATATAATCAATCAAATCAATCAACCATTTTGTATTATCAGTTTTACAGTACATGTTATATGTATACAATAATGCACATTTACACAAGAAAGAAAATAAGAAGAATGACCAAAAAAGGAGTAGGCTGAAGCCAAAGCTTATATTTGCCTATCCTATACCTTCACAGAAGATTAGATTGCCTGGAACATCAACGTTAAAAAAAAAAAAAATCAATTCCATTTTGTTTATTTGAAATGGTCTGTCATAACTGCTGGGTCTCTGCTACACCGGAGTCTGTTTGGAGGGACTGGAGGAGATGCGGATGAGGGGACAGGGCTGCGGAGCTAGCACTGAGCGCTGGGACGGAGAGGCTTCGCGGTGTCTCGACTGGGTGAGCAGGTGTCGAACACTTCAGTCACCTTGGACGTATCCTCGCTCATCCATGCGGACTGGACACTGGCCGAGAGTGGAGTCGGCTGTCTTGGTTGCTTTGTTGGTTCTGCTCCTGTCTCTGGCCATGCTCCCTCCTCCCCAGCGGACAATGGCGTGGAACACCGCAGAGGCCACCACAGTGTATATGTTTATTTTACTTTTTATTCATAGCTGTATGTAGAAGTGTCTGGTTGTATCTGCTGCTTTAATGTCTTTAATGTCCTCTGTGTTCTTTGATGTTTGATGTTTCCCTCTTACACACATGTAAGAGGGATGTGTACTATGGCTATGAGTTTTAATTTTTTTTTATTTTTTATTTTTTTCTGGCCTCAGTCTGCACCCCCACTCCAGGGCCCAGGCTAAGACCGATTTTTTTTATTTTATTTTATTTATTTTTTTTTATTTTTTTTTTTATTTTTTTTATTTTATTTTAATCTTCTATTCTTTTCTCCCCCCCCCCATGTTTACCTGTATGTCATCTTTTTTGTAAGGGGCGCTGGAAGCCGGCAGACCCGTCAGCGATCCTGTTCTGTCACCCTGTAATGTTTGTCTGATCTTGAATGGGATTGTGCTGAAAATTGTAATTTTCCTGAAGGAACTCTCCTGACGGAATAAATAAAGTACTATCTAATTTATTCTAATCTAACGTTTTTAGAACTCTATCGGACATTGCGACTTTTGGTGTTAGTGTTCCTGAAAAAGAGGCACCCGAACACACATACTGTACAGCAGATTTTTACTGCTAAATGTGTATATATCATTTATACACACGTACACATTGGCCCCTAAACACATTGTTTCTCTCAATGTGACCCCCGAGTCTAAATATTTGCCCAGCTCTGATCTACGGAATCCTTGTTACAATTTTAAAGGGGAACATAATCACCAGACCTATGTAAGCGTCAATATATACCTTGATGTTGCAGAAAAAAGACCGTATGTTTTTTTAACCGATTTCCGAACTCTAAAAGGGTGAATTTGGCGATGTAAACGCCTTTTCAATTGTTCGCTGTCGGAGCGATGACGTAACGACGTGAAGCAATCCGCCATTTTCTCAAACACATTACACGCAGCAAGTCAAATCAGCTCTGTTATTTTCCGTTTTTTCGACAGTTTTCCGTACTTTGGAGACATTATGCCTCGTCGGTGTGTTGTCGGAGGGTTTAACAACACTAACAGGGACGGATTTGAGTTGCACCAGTGGCCAAAAGATGCGAAAGTGGCAAGAAATTGGACGCACATTTTACCGACGACAGCTATGCAACGACAGAAATGGCAAGAATTTGTGGATATCCTGCGACACTCAAAGCAGATGCATTTCCAACGATAAAGTCAAAGAAATCACAAAGGTGAGTTTTGTTGAAGTTATTGACTTACGTGCTAATCAGACATATTTGGTCACGGCAGGACTGCAAGCTAATCGATGCTAACATGCTATTTAGGCTAGCTGTATGTACATATTGCATCATTATGCCTCATTTGTAGCTGTATTTGCATCCAGCCTTTCCCTCCACACACATGTAATGCCAAACAAACGCTTACCAATCGACGGATTCAAGTTGCACCAGTGGTCAAAAGATGCAATCGTTGGTTGGAAGGCGATCGCCGAATTCGTCCTCGTTGCCGCTGTCTGTCGTGATATGGCTCAATAGCTTCAGGCTCTTCTTCAATTTCATTTTCGCTATCTGCCTCCACACTCCAACCATCCGTTTCAATACATGCGTCATCTGTTGAATCGCTTACGGCGCTGAAATCCGAGTCTGAATCAGAGCTACTATGCTATACCTTTCTGTGCTATCCGTCATATTTGTTTTTGTTGGCTTCACGCAGTGACGTCACAGGACAATAGACGGGTGACTATAACGACGGTTAAAATCAAGCACTTGGAAGTCGTTTTTCGGGATATTGCGTAATGGGTAAATTTTTGAGAAAAACTTTGAAAAATAAAATAAGCCACTGGGAACTGATTTTTATTGGTTTTAACCCTTCTGAAATTGTGATAATGTTCCCCTTTAACCTCCTCTTGGTAGCCAAGGTCGATTGTCTTCTCAGCACTACGCAAGAAGGTTTGATCCGAGGACCTTACTTAACCATCCAATCTCTACTGCGTGTGTTTATCTGAAGGTTTTAGCCTATTTGAGGAGTTGCAAAAGTAAAATCTAGACTCCAAACAACCCAGAAAAAGCTAGTCAGGTTACATCTAGACCTCCAACCCAGATCACACCTCACTCCTACCCACTTCTCCAAAGTGGGCTGGCTCAGGGTGGAGGACAGAGTCAAACAACTTGCACTGAGCCTAGTCTATAAAATTCGGTAGACCTTCTTGATACCTAAGTACATGTCAAACTACTTCCATAACGTAAATGACCGCCATAACCACACCTGGGGGAGCTCCACAAACCACGTTAAACCCAGATTCCAATCTAACAAAGGTCTTAACTCATTCTCCTTCTATGGAATGCACTCCCAACAGGTGTAAAAGAAAGTGCATCTCTATCCTCATTCAAAACCGCACTAAAAGAACACCTCCAGGCAACTCCAACCCTCGACTAACATCCTCCCCCCACCATATCCCACCTCCCTGGATTGTAAATAATCAAATAATAATCAAATGTCTATACTTGTTCTTGTCATGTCTTTTGATCATGTCTTGTTTGGCTATGTTCTGTTGGCTTTTAGAGTCTTTTAGTTTCTGTTTTGTCACCAGGGGCGGTATAGCTCGGTTGGTAGTGGCCATGCCAGCAAATTGGGGGTTGCAGGTTCGATTCCCATTGCCGCCATCCTAGTCACTGCCGTTGTGTCCTTGGGCAAGACACTTTACCCACCTGCTCCCAGTGCCAACCACACTGGTTTAAATGTAACTTAGATATCGGGTTTCACTATGTAAAGCGCTTTGAGTCACTAGAGAAAAGTGCTATATAAATATAATTTCACTTCACTTCACCATGACGACCATTAGTTTTCCCCTGTCATGTGTTTGGGCTCACGCACCTGTCAATAATCACTTCACTAATATTTAAGCCATAGTTACCAGGTAGTCGGCCGGGCGACATCACCCTTGATTCACTCTTGATTCACCCTTGATTCACTCTTGATACACTCTTGATACACTCTTGATACACTCTTGATACACTCTAGATACACTCTTGATACCCCTGACATTGTTCCATGCTTGTTTTTTTTCAAATCACAGTAAGTGTTTACATTTTTATGTCCATAGTTCTGCCTCTGTGCTAGTTTTTGTTTTCTTAGCCAAGTTTGTTCTCCGCCTTGTGCGCGCTTTTTGTTTGTTCCTTTTTTAAGTAAAATTAAATCACGTCATTACCTTCACGCCTTGTCCAGTCCAGTCGCTTTGCACCATGGGAAAAAAAACAAAGTCCTAGTTTCTGACAGTTCTTAAGCTTTCTGAGCTCACTATGTTCACTGCTCGGTGGACATATCCTACTAAGTCAGACCTACACTGTTTCAATGTCCATTTCTCAGATGATATAATTGTTGATGACTGAAGTGCTGATATCAACCAAACCTAACCCCCCCGGATCCATCCTCTCCACATCCCACCCCATGGATTGTAAATAATATAAATAATTCAATGTATATACTCTGATGATTAACCTGTGTGATGACTGTATTATGCTGATAGTATATATTTGTACCTAACGTGGACCCCGACTTAATTGACCACTAAGTGGTAACACCCAAATAAGTTTTTCAACTTATTCGGGTGTTACCATTTAGTAGTCAATTGTACGGAATATGTGCTGTACCAGGCCTGGGCAATTATCTTGACTCGGGGGGCCACATTTAGAGAGAAGAAATGTGTCTGGGGGCCGGTATATCTATTTTTAGGAACACTTATACAAAACTTAAATAAATAAATGATAAATGGGTTATATTTGTATAGCGCTTTTCTACCTTCAAGGTACTCAAAGCGCTTTGACACTACTTCCACATTTACCCATTCACACAAACATTCACACACTGATGGAGGGAGCTGCCATGCAAGGCGCCAACCAGCACCCATCAGGAGCAAGGGTGAAGTGTCTTGCTCAGGACACAACGGACGTGACGAGGTTGGTACTAGGTGGGATTTGAACCAGGGGCCCTCGGGTTGCGCACAGCCACTCTCCCACTGCGCCACGCCGTCCCTAACTTCACAATAATGTCTGATTGACAGCTAAAACCTTTATGACAGACCGCCTTAAAAAACGGAATGGAATTTTAATTTTTTCGATGAACGATAAAACACTGAATATTGACCAAATATGAATGTCACACCCCCTTTCGATCGACATTTTTACAATCAAGTGAAACGCAACAAAAAAGCAACACACAGTGAAATATGAACGCGAAGGGTACAAAATAAAGCCACCGACAATCTGATACACAGTATCTGATATATGATTAAGTTTTAGAACTCTGTTGTGAAAAGCTCCAACCACGTCTGTGGAAACGCTTCCCGCCCACACTGCTTGGTGCCTTGTCTGAGCTGCAGTGACGTAGATGACCATAGTAACTAATTAGATTACCATATTACCTGGTATATCATCCATAAGCGCATATTCCAACCATTGAAATACTTTGTATAGTTCAATACTTACTGTCATTAGAAAACATGAGTGCACATCATAAGGGCAGCTACACTTTCCATCTTAAAGCGTTAAAAAAGTTATTTGGGAATGTCCGGAGGGCCAGATTGAAAAGTTTAACGGGCCGCATGTGGCCCCTGGGCCTTAATTTGCCCAGGTCTATACTGTACTGTGCAATCTACTAATAAACGTTTCAATCAACCAGATCTACACTTGTAGGGCTCCTATGCTGGTGGATATGCTAGCATACATAAAAAGAATGTAACGAATCCTTGGTTGAAGACAGCCCAAACCCTAATCAATTCACACGAAAAACGTTTTTGTTTGTATTAGGGTTGTACGGTATACCGATATTAGTATAGTACCGCGATACTAATGAATCATTTTCGGATATATATCGCACGTTTGGTAGCACACAATCAACTACTTACAAGCAGACACAGTGTGTAGACAGAAAAGGGAGAAAAAACACATTTTGGCTTAAAAACTAATGATAAAGGTGAAGTTATAACACTGAAACGGCCTAAGGAAGAGGTGCTTTAAGTCATGGCTAGCTAGCTGTCGGCTAAAGTCCATCCGCCGTCGGCAGTTATTAGCGACTTATAAATCCCTATTCCTGGTCTCCATGGCGACAAATAAAGTACGTTTCTTACACATATCATCCCTGCAGGATGAAGAATAGCTAAACATTTTTCACTACACACCGTAGCTCAGTGGTCCCCAACCTTTTTGTATCCGGGGACCGGTCAACGCTTAATAATTTGTCCCGCGGCTCAGGGGGTGGGGGGGCTTTTTTTTTTTTTGTCATGAAAAAGGGACGTTTTTGTCATGAAAAATGTTGATTTAATAAAAAAAAAAAATAAATAAATAAAAAAAAAAAAATTTTTTTTTAAATAAAAATAAATTAAAAATTCTTCTGCGGCCCGGTTGCCGCGGCCCAGTGGTTGGGGACCACTGCCGTAGCTCACCGGCGTCAAAATGTAAACATACGACACTGGTGGATCTACACCCAACATCCACTGTAATGATACCAAGTACAGGCACGTATCTAGTCCATACTACTCTGATTACATCAATATCTTTTGGAATCACAATATCTTCTTTTTTTTTTTTTTTTTTAAATGTATATTATGTTTATAAACTCAGAAAATATGTGCCTGGACATATGGGGACTTTGAATATGACCAATGTATGATCCTGTAACTACTTGGTATCGGATTGATACCCAAATTTGTGGTTTCATCCATAACTAATGTTAAATATCTAACAAAAGAAGAATAAGTGATTATTGCATTTTAACAGAAGTGTAGATAAAACATGTTAAACGAGAAAGTAAGCAAATATTAACAGTAAATGTACAAGTAGATGAATAATTCATTTTCTAGCACTTGTCCTTAATAATGTTGACACAATAATAGAATGATAAATAATACAATATGTTACTGCATATCTCCCGTCCAAAGGCAAAACCTAGTAACTCACTTGTAGCTGATTTTGAGAAAACAAAGGAAAACCAATCTATCTTGATGCTGTCTTACAAAGATCTACAAAGTCATCAAACGTATAGATGTTTTCTCGAGCTTTCATTTTCTTGCCGATTGAGCCATGGATTGAATCTGCTCTGATGAACGTGTGGTGTGCCCTTTCTCCAGATATTTTATTACAATCTCGGTTGGGCCCCATTCTGCGTTTGTACATTGGGCAAGAGCCGTGTACAGCGTCCAGTTTTTATTTTGACCTCCACAGTTATCTGCCCAAAAGAGTGTGCAAGGGGAAGAATCAAGAACAATACATTTAATGAAGGCGCTTGCAACGTCCTGGGCCAATCTTCCAAATATCCCCTCGTGCCATAATATCACATAATCAGGTTGACCGTCGGCCTCCATTCGTGCAAATGTCTCATTAAAGACAATAAGGGGACTGACAAAGAAGCTCCGATCGGTCCCTTAAGATACTAGTTTTTTCTGTTGTATCCACGCGGTTATGTGGTAGTTGCTAGGTCCTGCCATGCGCGTAACAGCTTACTTACGGAAAAATTACAATATCGCATACACTAATGTAAAGCACATCACCTAGGAACTCCAAAATTATTACCAGCTCAGTTTTGACCAAAATTGAGTTACTGGGTTTTGCCTTTGGACGGGAGATATGTCTGCAGTCTCATTAGGAGCCTTTGTTTGTTTACTTACTACAAGTTGTCTTGTATGTTCACTATTTTATTTATAGAATTAACTGCCATAAGAAACATATGTTTAATGTAGTCTAAGATTTTTTTTGTTAAAATAAAGCCAATAATGCAGATTTTTTTGCGGTCCCCTTTATTTAGAAAAGTACCGAAAAGTACAAAAAAGTGTCAAAATATTTTTAGTACCGGTACCAAAATATTGGTATTGTTACAACACTAGTTTGTATTGACCTTTATCTCACCTTTTTGAAGACAGCTGGGTTCGGGAGAAGGGGTCCAAAAGGAGGGACATCTTCCCTCGCAGTGACAGATACCTGTTGAAAAAAAAAGGACATCTAATCACACACTAATGGAGACACAAATCAAGACAGAAACGTGAGAAGACAGTACTATCAACCTTGTATATTGTGTTTTCTGTACACGGGTTCTCAGCTTGGATTAGCACATAAGCGTGCAGAAAGTTGGATGCAATTATGTCAGGAACAAAAGGCGTCGGTTCTTCCTGGAAAACGGCTGCCACAATGTCATTTCCTATGTGCCTTTTCCTCTGAAGCTGAGAGGGCAGAGGAGAGCATATTGCTTCTCACACAGATTGATGTGCGGAGGTGATGCGGTAAGAATAACAAGGTCAAGACCAGAGCCAACAACCTGCTGGATGTCCCCATCGGTGAAAGGGAGCTTGGTTGACACGTGGAACATGATCTCTCTCTGTCTGAAAACCGTGTATACAGATTCTGTCCCTGTCTGTCCGTGGGACACATCTAGCCCTCCGCGAAATCTGCAATGACACAAAAAGGCATTTTCAGTTTGGTTGCTAAAGCAAAAAATTTTTTATTTCCTGTACACTGCATGATCAAAGTGGAAATTCGATTTACGATGACCCCATTGCAAGCCTTGAAGCACAGCTATTTTGTGCCCGGGAGCACATCCATTGTGGGCGGGTTTATGAAACCATGATACTTTTTTGGTCAGCACTGCAGTGCTATTTTTAGCCACTGTGCTTAGTCCTACATTGTGGGCCATTGTAAATGTTTTTAGTCTTTTTACAACATCGTTTTTCTTCCTCAATGTGAGTACATAAGAAGGC
The DNA here is from genome assembly GCF_033978795.1 of Nerophis ophidion. Classification (NCBI taxonomy): domain Eukaryota; kingdom Metazoa; phylum Chordata; class Actinopteri; order Syngnathiformes; family Syngnathidae; genus Nerophis; species Nerophis ophidion. The sequence continues at coordinate 52,863,811 of NC_084623.1, read as the reverse complement.
TATGGACAAGCGATACATGGTTTGAAACATTCAGCGTTGTCGACACTGCCAAGTAAATTACCAAAGAAGTTAAAAGTACATTTTTTTTAATTAGTTCCTAATAATTGTAGCGTTCTGGCTGTTAAAGTTAATGAGGTCTGTGATTTAAAACAATGAATGCACAACAGCTATATTACCATTGATTGTTTTGTTAAACTTACATAGCAGTGTGCTGCGTTCAGTAACACTCATGAAACAAGGATACTCAGGACCTCATCTACTAAGATCCCAAATATCACACGCGAAATACAATTTGTAAAAGTACTGTTACACATGCTAAACAGTTTGCAACTGAAAAAAAGTATTGTTTTTAGGCGAGTTATGGGTGATCTAAGGCTGCTTGTGCAAGTTTTGTTGTACTTGTGCAATGACAATAAAGACCTATCCTGTCCTATCCTATCCAATTGATTTACACATGTAAAAATGGTGCAGAATGCCAACCTTAAAATAGAGTTTTTACATATACTACCATCTGCTGTTGCGCATAAATGGCATCATGGCCTAACCTGTAGTGTTTTCTTATGTTGTGGAACATGCAGCCCACGACTATAATTACTTATACAACACTTTTTTGGACAACGGAACACACGTTTTAGCTCGCTGACGATGCAGTTTGGGATAAATACAATGGAACGATCCAGCTGCAAGAAAATGCTTGTTGCAAGAAGTTGTTTTATATTTTATATTGGAAAACGAACAACATTAAAAAACAACAACAGACACCAACTTTAATCTATTTAATTAGTTTCAGTGTCTCCTGGCTGCAAATGCGCCCTCTTGAGTCATAATTTCCAACCTTAAAACCTCCGATTTCGGGAGGTGGAGGGGGGTGGGGGGGATCGTGGTCAGGGGTGGGGCGGAGGCGTGGTTGGGGGCTTGGTTGGGGCGGGGGCGTGGTTAAGATGGGAGGAGTATAATTCACCAACTCGAGTCTTTCATATACATGCATCCATCCATTCATTTTCTACCGCTTATTCCCTTTCGGGGTCACGGGGGGCGCTGGCGCCTATCTCAGCTACAATCGGGCGAAAGGCAGGGTACACCCTGGACAAGTCGCCACCTCATCGCAATATATATATATATATATATATATATATATATACTGTATATATATATATATATATATATATATATATATATGAAATACTTGACTTTCAGTAAATTCTAGCTATATATATTTATTTTATCATATATATATAAATAAAATAAATAGTTGAATTTCCGACGGCACCTACCAAAAACACAGTTGTTCTACTAACTGTACTGTGCTTGCTGGTTACAAAAAACAACAACAACACTTACCTTTCACTATTTGAGTAATCTTTGTTCTGCCATTTGCGTATTGGCGAGCTATCTCCGAATCCGGGAACATATCCTTCACGGATTTGTTGTAGACATCCGCAAATGAGAACGGGATGTTGCTTCCAGCTATCAGCATAGACATCTTTGTCCCAGCATAAGTTACACCAACGGGTCTCCATTTTGCGAGGTGGCCCAAAATACTGGGTTGTGAACGATGCTGCGCTGCGGACGCTTTGTGCTTCGCTGACCATTCATGGCTGAGTATATCGGTTCGGCCGCCGTGTTCAATAGAGAAGTCTGTTATACAAAATTTAAGGGAAACATACCCCTTACCCTTTGAACTCTCCTGGATAAACTGAAATTCTTTTTTCCAATCGTTCTGGAACTTGTAAGCGTATTTTTTTCATTTTGTTCATCGACGGTATAATATATTGGGTTGGGGTCAAATAACCAGGCGATGTGATGAAGTTACGTCTCTTTACTGTGGGATTCAGAACAGACTCCCTAATGCTTGTTTCTTGACTGCACTTAAATGTAGAATATAAGTAGAATATATTTACATTCTATTATATTCTATGTACAGTAGATAGCAGTATTGTCCTGTTTAAGAGGGTCACAACATTGCTGAGTCAGGTTCTCATGGAGCTGGGGGGGGCGTGGCCTACAGCTCCGCCTGAATTTCGGGAGATTTTCGGGAGAAATTTTGTTTTGGGAGGTTTTCGGGAGAGGTGCGGAATTTTGGGAGTCTCCCGGAAAAAATAGAAGAGGGTTGGCATGTACGCCTTGAGTCATCCAGCAGCTATAAAGTTGCATCGCTGGATTGACGATACGTCTAAAATTTCTAGTTCTTACTGGTCAAACATATGGATGGAGTATTCTCTCTCCGTTGTCCGTCTTTACAGCACGATTACCTCCTTCTCATTAACTGTTTGAACGTACCTTTCAAACCATCTAAATATAGACACAAAACAGCCTCAGCGAAACACTTCCAAGTTTGATTAATCGCTTTGCAGGCGTTTAATGTTTATATTTGCATCAGTGTTTAATATGTTCAATATTTAGTACATCAGGCCTTAACACTCTGGTGGACTTTAGTAGGACTGTAACTGTATCCTACAACTTTATTTGGCTCTATTTTGTAGACCTAATGAAAAAAAGCATAGGGACCAAGTGACCATTTAAGTGTACTAAGAAATATTCCCCTAAAATTGAGGCTTATGAAAACAGAGAATTATTGCAATGCTCTGACTACTGTACTTATTCAAGGTTCTTGTAGGATTTGAACATGAAGGTTAAACGAAAAACTCTGTTGTTTATGGCCAATAAAGTTTGCTTCACCGGACCACTCTTAATTTCTTTTAATCTTCAGTCATTCTTTACTTCTTTAAAGTGGTATTTGAGTTTTATATGGTCTCTCTATTTTCCAACTTTACCCTCATTTAATTCAAGTGCTTTCTATCGCATCTCACCCTTTAAAGTCATGAAGTTCAATGTTGTCACCGAGTATGCTGAGAAACTCCTTGAAAGCTGGAGTCTCTTCGCTGTTCCCAAACAACTCTTCCTCTGACGTCTGCAGGGAAAAGGGGAGTATCAGTGACACTTCAGTTTATAAACAAGGTCGAATAGCGCTGGGCTGGCTTGTGCAAAACGCTTACCTGTCCGAATTTTTGGTAGATCACACCGAATTTGAAGGTGTTGTTGACCTCGTGCTCGTCGTAAGCTACAATCAACTGAGACCCCTGTGCAACAGGAAGAACTGTTACTCCTCATGCATCAAGTGTTTAGCTGTAGAAAACATGTTGTTGTCCGCTTCAACGTGTCTCCAGGGTAGATTTAGTTGGCTCTCGTTGCGTCAGGCCGACATGTGACCAACTCTCAAAACCCCCAGGGAGCCCAGTGATCTTGTCGAAACCTCTTGCACACCGTAACACAGATGATACGTTTCCCTGCCTAAGGTGGCGGCCGAGGAATGAACTAAGCAAATCCACCATGTCCACCATCAATCCCTTGGAACAATGCACTCTTTAGCCAGGTGTACATGGAAACAATGTATTTAATCTGATCATCATTCGGATTAGAATGTGACCCTGAAAAACAGATCGGATTATGACGTGCATTTTCATGTATCACATCTTAAATCGGAATACTTAACTTTGACAGGCGCAGAACATAACATGAACGGAAAAGTATGTTATTGCTCACTGCATGTGCTGAAGAAGCAGTCGACTTCCACTGTAAACAAACATGGCTTTGTGCATTTCTGCTTGTCTGACGTTATCGCGGTATATAGTCAAAATGTTTTCCTTCTGTTCACTACTTTTGTTTTACCTCTCTTTTAGAAATCTGTGTATATGTGTGAGGCTAGCAGTTAGCACTTGGAGTAGCTGTAATGTCGTGACTGAAACAGCTTGTTGAGACAACAACCGCATCCCTTCTTTTATTGTTACATCGACACATTACACTCCATAACGTCATTTTGTTTTTGCTAGTCTTGTTTTTAAAACAAAAAACACAACAGTAATTTTTGCTTGTCCGACGTTATCACGGTATATAGTTACATTTTTTTTCCTTCTGTTCACTGCTTTTGTTTTACCACTCTTTTTGAAATGTAGCTGTTCTGTGTCAATTTATGTTGCGATATGTATAAGGTGCCACACGTCGTCATGTGTCATCATTCTGTGGTGTAGCTGTAATGTCGTGATTAAAACAGCTTGTTGAGATGACAACCGCATCCCTTCTTTTATTGTTACATCGACACATGACACTCCATAACATAATTTTGTTTTTGCTACACTTGTTTTTAAAGCAACAAACACAACAGTAATTTCTGTTAGTCCAACGGTATCGCGGTATATAGTTCAAATGTTTTCCTTTTGTTCACTACTTTTGTTTCACTGCTCTTTTTCAAAATGTAGCTGTTCTGTGCCATTTATGTTGCAATAGGCATAAGTTGCCGCAGGTCGTCATGTTTCAACATTATGTGTATGTGTTTGAGGCTAACAGTTAGCACTTGAAGTAGCTGTAATTTCGTGACTAAAACAGCTCATTGAGACGAAAACCACATCCCTTCTTTTATTGTTACACCGACACATGGCATTCCAAAACATCATTTTGTTTTTGCTAGTCTTGTTTAAACGCAACAAACAACAGTAATTTTTGCTTGTCCGACGTTATCAAGGTATATAGTTAAAAATATTTTTCTTTTATTCACTACTTTTGTTTCACCTCTCTTTTTGAAATTTAGCTGTTCTGTGCCATTTATGTTGCGATATGTATAAGTTGCCATATGTCGTCATGTTTCAACATTCTGTGTATGTGTTTGAGGCCAGCAGTTAGCACTTGGAGTAGCTGTAATGTCGTGACTAAAACAACTCGTTGAGACGACAACTGCATCCCTTCTTTTATTGTTACATTGACACATGACACTCCATTATATAATTTTGTTTTTGCTACACTTGTTTTTAAAGCAACAAACACAACAGTAATTTCTGTTAGTCCAACGTTATCGCGGTATATAGTTCAAATGTTTTCCTTTTGTTCACTACTTTTGTTTCACTGCTCTTTTTGAAATGTAGCTGTTCTGTGCCATTTATGTTGCGTTAGGTATAAGTTGCCGCACGTCGTCATGTTTCAACATTATGTGTGTGTGTTTGAGGCTAACAGTTAGCACTTGGAGTAGCTGTAATTTCGAGACTAAAACAGCTTGTTGAGACGACAACCACATCCCTTCTTTTATTGTTACATCGACACATGGCATTCCAAAACACAATTTTGTTTTTGCTTGTCTTGTTTTAAAGCAACAAACACAACAGTAATTTTTGCTTGTCCGACGTTATCACGTGATATAGTTAAAAAAAATTTTCTTTTATTCACTACTTTTGTTTCACCTCTCTTTTTGAAATTTATCTGTTCTGTGTCATTTATGTTGCGATATGTATAAGTTGCCACACGTCGTCATGTTTCATCATTCTGTGGTGTAGCTGTAATGTCGTGATTAAAACAGCTCGTTGAAATGACAACTGCATCCCTTCTTTTATTGTTACATCGACACATGGCATTCCAAAACATAATTTTGTTTTTCCTAGTCTTGTTTTAAAGCAACAAACAACAGCAATTTTTGCTTGTCCGACGTTTTCACAGTATATAGTTAAAAATATTTTTCTTTTATTCACTACTTTTGTTTCACCTCTCTTTTTGAAATTTAGCTGTTCTGTGCCATTTATGTTGCGATATGTATAAGTTGCCATACGTTGTCATGTTTCAACATTCTGTGTATGTGTTTGAGGCCAGCAGTTAGCACTTGGAGTAGCTGTAATGTCGAGACTAAAACAGCTCGTTGAGACGACAACTGCATCCCTTCTTTTATTGTTACATCAACACATGACACTCCATAACATAATTTTGTTTTTGCTACACTTGTTTTTAAAGCAACAAACACAACAGTAATTTCTGTTAGTCCAACGTTATCGCGGTATATAATTCAAATGTTTTCCTTTTTTTCACTACTTTTGTTTCACTGCTCTTTTTTAAATGTAGCTGTTCTGTGCCATTTATGTTGCGATAGGTATAAGTTGCCGCACGTCGTCATGTTTCAACATTATGTGTATGTGTTTGATGCTAACAGTTAGCACTTGGAGTAGCTTTAATTTGGTGACTAAAACAGCTCGTTGAGACGACAACCACATCCCTTCTTTTATTGTTACATCGACACATGGCATTCCAAAACATCATTTTGTTTTTGCTAGTCTTGTTTTAAAGCAACAAACAGCAATTTTTGCTTGTCCGACGTTATCACGGTATATAGTTAAAAATATTTTTCTTTTATTCACTACTTTTGTTTCACCTCTCTTTTTGAAATTTAGCTGTTCTGTGCCATTTATGTTGCGATATGTATAAGTTGCCATATGTTGTCATGTTTCAACATTCTGTGTATGTGTTTGAGGCCAGCAGTTAGCACTTGGAGTAGCTGTAATTTCGAGACTAAAACAGCTCGTTGAGACGACAACTGCATCCCTTCTTTTATTGTTACATCGACACATGACACTCCATAACATAATTTTATTTTTGCTACACTTGTTCTTAAAGCAACAAACACAACAGTAATTTCTGTTAGTCCAACGTTATCGCGGTATATAGTTCAAATGTTTTCCTTTTTTTCACTACTTTTGTTTCACTGCTCTTTTTTAAATGTAGCTGTTCTGTGCCATTTATGTTGCGATAGGTATAAGTTGCCGCACATCATCATGTTTCAACATTATGTGTGTGTGTTTGAGGCTAACAGTTAGCACTTGGAGTAGCTGTAATTTCGTGACTAAAACAGCTCGTTGAGACGAAAACCACATCCCTTCTTTTATTGTTACATTGACATATGGCATTCCAAAACAATTTTGTTTTTGCTTGTCTTGTTTTAAAGCAACAAACACAACAGTAATTTTTGCTTGTCCGACGTTATCACGGTATTTAGTTAAAAATATTTCCTTCTATTCACTACTTTTGTTTCACCTCACTTTTTGAAATGTAGCTGTTCTTTACCATTTATCAATCAATCAATCAATGTTTATTTATATGGCCCTAAATCACAAGTGTCTCAAAGGGCTGCACAAGCCACAAAGACATCCACGGTTCAGCGCCCACATAAGGGCAAGAAAAACTCACAACCCAGTAGGGCGTCGATGAGAATGACTATGAGAAACCTTGGAGAGGACTCCAAATGTGGTTACCCTCATTTGCTTCTGTTCACTACTTTTGTTTCACCCCTCTTTTTGAATTGTAGCCGATCTGCGCCATTTATGTTGTGATATGTATAAGTTGCCGCACGTCTTCATGTTTCAACATTCCCTGTGTTTGAGGCTAACAGTTCGCACTTGGAGTAGCTGTAATGTCGTGACTAAAACAGTTTGTTGAGACGACAACCGCATCCCTTCTTTTATTGTTACATCGACACACGACACTCCAAAACATAATTTAGTTTTTGCTACACTCGTTTTAAAGCAACACACACAACAATAATGTAAGTACCTCTACTTCTGTACATTTTGAATAGGGGGAGACAACAGCAAGACAATCGCTTCATTGCGAGATTTTTATATTTAATCCTACCTCTGTCACCAAAGTATAGCTGACATCAGAGACATGCTCAGTAAGTATAATTACAACCCGAATTTCTGAAGATGTGTTTTAATGCGCTGCAATCCGAATGACATTCGGCATAAATCAGAATGAAATTTTGATCCGAGCGTGTGTGATCGGGTCCAAATATTCCGAATGGGGTGTTTACATGAAGCCTTTTTATTCCGGTAAGGCTTTTAATACGATTAAATGTGTCCATGTGCACATAGCTATTGAGATTGGCAGAGTGTTAGCCAGGTAGAAGGTTCATGAGGGATATAATACAAAATATCTGTGATGTATGTCAAATCGGAAATAATTGAAAAGTTAATGACGGGGCTGGATTTAGTGAGAGGTGGAAATCAGACAGATAATTTAGTACATGGAGACTCTAAATTATAATATTTAAGCATTCCAATCATGACATGATAAATAAAGTGCAAGTATGAAACATATATAATTTACAGCATGGGTGGCTAAAGTGTGGGCCGGGGGCCATTTGCAGCCTGCAGCTGATGTTTTAATGGCCCGCAGCACAAAATATGAACACTATTAAAAAAAAGTGGAAAACAGGTGTTCTTTGGCGAGAAAACGTTGCAATGTTGTGAATGATAACAGAAAGCTGCCAAGCAGGCTCTTTTTTTCCTTCTTAAAAACTGTCATTGCTCCAAAAATATAATGATTCAAAATCAATGTTAGGTGAATTTTTGACCTATTCAAATCTCTAATCATTTCACAGCAAATATTCGTTTTTAAAATATTTTTTGAGGAACATCTATATTTTGCATGTTTGATATATGAAAAAAAAGGACAACAATAATAACAACTCATCTTAAGGTGAACTGGAGAGTTAAGCGGAAATAGTAGTAATAATAAAAATAATCATAATAATGTTTGACATATTTTCAACATTTTTATGAGTGGCACATTTTAGCAGGATTTTTTTTAAAACTGCCATTGTTTCAAAAAATAATAATGAATTCAAATCAATGGTGTTATGAATTATTGACCTATTTGAGGCTCCAATTACTTTACATTGAATATTCTACTCCAAAAATCTTTTTGGGGGAAAATAATGCTTATTTTGTGTTTTTGCCATAAAGTTTTGACAAGAAGGGTATAAAACATAAACAATTCAAAAAATTAACATATTGACAGAAATTATTGACAGAAATTGGCGACAGAAAGTGTTGAACTAAAAAAAGTACACGTCACTTATTTTTAACAATTTTTTGACAGACACTTCCGGGTCCCTGGGACCAAACCTGAGGGGAGAGAAAATATATATTTTTTTGAGGGGTAAAGAAAAAAAATAAAAATATCAATTTATATATAAAATGTATACACACATTTATTTTAATGTATATATATACATGCATACATGTATACATATATATATATACACACACAAATATATATATATATATATATATATATACATACACATATATACATACAGACATACATATTGTTTTATATTACACACATATGTATATATATTATATCTACACACATATATATATATATATATATATAAATATATATTATATAGATACATACACATACATACATACATACATACATACATACATACAGACATACACATACATACATACATACATACATACATATATATATATATATATATATATATTAGGGGTGTGGGAAAAAATCGATTCGAATACGAATCGAATACGTTTTGCGATTCAGAATCGATTATCTTTTTTTTTTTAAATTGATTTTTTTATTTTTTTTTATTTTATTATTTATTTTTTTATCAATCCAACAAACCACTACACAGCAATACCATAACAATGCAATCCAATTCCAAAACCAAAGCTGACCCAGCAACACTCAGAACTGCAATAAACAGAGCAATTGAGAGACGACACAAACACGACACAGAACAAACCAAAAGTAGTGAAACAAAAATGAATATTATCAACAACAGTATCAATATTAGTTATAATTTCAGCATAGCAGTGATCAAAAATCCCTCATTGACATTATCATTAGACATTTATACAAATTAAAAAATAAAAGAACAATAGAGTCACAGTGGCTTACACTTGCATCGAATCTCATAAGCTTGACAACACACTGTGTCCAATATTTTCACAAAGATAAAATAAGTCATATTTTTGGTTCGTTTAATAGTTAAAACAAATTTTCATTATTGCAATCAGTTGATAAAACATTGTCCTTTACAATTATAAAAGCTTTTTTAAAACAATCTACTATTCTGCTTGCATGTCAGCAGACTGGGGTAGATCCTGCTAAAATCTTATGTATTGAATGAATACAGAATCGTTTTGAATCGGAAAAATATCGTTTTTGAATCGAGAATCGAATAAAAAAAATCGATATATTATCGAATCGTGACCCCAAGAATCGATATTAAAACGAATCGTGGGACACCCAAAGATTCGCAGCCCTAATATATATACACACTCAGTGGGAAAAGTTTGGACACCCCTGGTTTACAGTACATTGACGGCTGACTCATGTGATCTGGATTCTGTGACTTTGCAGTGAACTTACTCGAGGGTAAAGAACCGGGCTGAACTTCAGTCCTGTGGCATCTTCACACAGAAGCTGCAACATAAGACATCATAAAGCACATCGGCTTTCACTTTGATGTATGGACAGTATGTAAGTATGATAAACGGCGCTGGGGTATAGAGGGATGGCTTTTATGTATCTTACTTTCGCAATCTGATGTACACTGGGCAGCTGGTTGATGCCGGCTAAGGATATCCTATCGTGAATTGTTTTGATCCGTGACCTGCAACAGAAAGATGAGAGAAAAAACTATTGAGCACCGAATATATAGTATGTACAGAATCTTGAAATAAATGTTACACATTCGTGCACGAGTTAGAAACACTTTTTCATGTGACAACTATTTCAATTATGATACGATACTGATATCGGAATCTTGAGTATGGGCTGATACCAATATGAGCACAAATTATTCATACTTTTATTATTTTGTAGTGTGTGATGTTGCAAAAAAGGTTTGATTTGGGTGAATTAAAACAGAGAACAAAGGGAGGTATGAAAAACACTGACCTCTATTTATTGTAAAGGAATGTACTAATTATACTAAGTTGAAGTGGGGTGGTAATTTGTTCTCGTGGCCATAATTCATGTATTTTTTTTGTTGTTATTGGTATTAGTTTATTTTGAACATGCCTACAGTTGTATAACATGCACACAGTTCTGTAATCTGTTTACAATTTCACATTTTAACATGTCTGAAAATTAGTAGTAAGAAGCAGAGCTTATTTAAAAGTAAAATTGCTCTTCTTCTTTTCGAAAATTAATCCATCATTCACAATCTTTATGTGAGAAAAGAACACATATCCACCATCCATCCATCCATTTTCTACCGCTTATTCCCTTTCGGGGTCGCGGGGGGCGCTGGCGCCTATCTCAGCTACAATCGGGCGGAAGGCGGGGTACACCCTGGACAAGTCGCCACCTCATCGCAGGGCCAACACAGATAGACAGACAACATTCACACACTAGGGCCAATTTAGTGTCGCCAATCAACCTATCCCCAGGTGCATGTCTTTGGAAGTGGGAGGAAGCCGGAGTACCCGGAGGGAACCCACGCATTCACGGGGAGAACATGCAAACTCCACACAGAAAGATCCCGAGCCTGGATTTGAACCCAGGACTGCAGGACCTTTGTATTGTGAGGCAGACGCACTAACCCTTCTGCCACCGTGAAGCCCAAGAACACATATGTTTTTATCAATTTTATATGTATTCTGAATTATAAATAAAGGCTAGCAAAAGTCAGCTAACAATAGAAATGATTGGATTTGTTCTATTCCGCTGATAAAGCGCTGTAATAAACATCTACAAACATCCATTATCGTTTTTATTTACAAGTTGTAAGTATACATGTATTGCAGTAACAGGCACTTTATAATAATAACATGTAATATTTACATGTCCAGGGTGTACCCCGCCTTCCGACAGAATGCAGCTGAGATAGGCTCCAGCACTCCCCGCAACCCCAAAAGGGACAAGCGGTAGAAAATGGATGGATGGATGGATTTACATATTTTGCTCATTTTTGGCATATAGTGTCGTATCAATTTCACTTATGCATCACGTTTGCCTTTTTTTTTTTTTTATACATTTGATTATTGTTTTTTAGACACATCCTTGGAACAATTTTACAAACATACATCAAATGTGCCGTTTTAAAATACAAAAATAATATTTATCATAAAAAAAAAATAATAACAATAATTAATGTGAGTGTGAATGTTGTCGGTCTATCTGTGTTGGCCCTGCTACCCCAAAAGGGACAAGCAATAGAAAATGGATGGATGGAAGGAATAATTATGATAATGATAATAATAGTTATAATAATAATAAATCAAGTAAGACACCACAGACAGAAGTCAACATAAAACCACATACAGCTGCATTCCTGAATGGCCTTAAGAGAGATATAGCAACCCACAGGCCCACAAAAGTCTCATCAACCACCCACATTTCAATTGTGATTCAATCAGGGTTAATTTGGAGATCAGTTTCTCCTACGTATCGTACAAAAGCACCTCCCATTTCCTGAAACTTCACAAAACAACCGTTCAATGTCAGCCAAACCTTCTCAAGTTTTGAGAAAATACATCCATCCATCCATCCATCTTCTTCCGCTTATCCGGGGTCGGGTCGCGGGGGCAACAGCCTAAGCAGGGAAACCCAGACTTCCTTCTCCCCAGCCATTTCGTCTAGCTCTTCCCGGGGGATCCCGAGGCGTTCCCAGGCCAGCCGGGAGACATAGTCTTCCCAACGTGTCCTGGGTCTTCCCCGTGGCCTCCTACCGGTTGGACGTGCCCTAAACACCTCCCTAGGGAGGCGTTCGGGTGGCATCCTGACCAGATGCCCGAACCACCTCATCTGGCTCCTCTCGATGTGAAGGAGCAGCGGCTTTACTTTGAGTTCCTCCCGGATGGCAGAGCTTCTCACCCTATCTCTAAAGGAGATAGGGTGAGGCGGAGGAAACTCATTTCGGCCGCTTGTACCCGTGATCTTATCCTTTCGGTCATGACCCAAAGCTCATGACCATAGGTGAGGATGGGAACGTAGATCGACCGGTAAATTGAGAGCTTTGCCTTCCGGCTCAGCTCCTTCTTCACCACAACGGATCGGTACAACGTCCACATTACTGAAGACGCCGCACCGATCCGCCTGTCGATCTCACGATCCACTCTTCCCCCACTCGTGAACAAGACTCCTAGGTACTTGAACTCCTCCACTTGGGGCAGGGTCTCCTCCCCAACCCGGAAATGGCATTCCACCCTTTTCCGGGCGAGAACCATGGACTCGGACTTGGAGGTGCTGATTCTCATTCCGGTCGCTTCACACTCGGCTGCGAACCGATCCAGTGAGAGCTGAAGATCCCGGTCAGATGAAGCCATCAGGACCACATCATCTGCAAAAAGCAGAGACCTAATCCTGCGGTCACCAAACCGGAACCCCTCAACGCATTGACTGCGCCTAGAAATTCTGTCCATAAAAGTTATGAACAGAATCGGTGACAAAGGACAGCCTTGGCGGAGTCCAACCCTCACTGGAAATGTGTTCGACTTACTGCCGGCAATGCGGACCAAGCTCTGGCACTGATCGTACAGGGAGCGGACCGCCACAATAAGTCAGTCCGATACCCCATACTCTCTGAGCACTCCCCACAGGACTTCCCGAGGGACACGGTCGAATGCCTTCTCCAAGTCCACGAAGCACATGTAGACTGGTTGGGCAAACTCCCATGCACCCTCAAGGACCCTGCGGAGAGTATAGAGCTGGTCCACAGCTCCACGACCAGGACGAAAACCACACTGTTCCTCCTGAATCCGAGGTTCGGATTCAGGAGAAAATACAGAACTTCTTTAATCTGGGTGTGGCAGGGAGACGCTGTTGCCTTCCAATTTAACACACTGAGTCTCCTAGCCAGGAAAGTAGCGATTGCTACAAGATTCTTTTTGGATTTGCTAAGGGTCGATGGCTGAGGTGCTAAACCAAAAAGTTCGCTTTGAGGATTTGGTTCAATCCTTTCGCCAGTGACCATAGACTAAGTGAGCTAAAACGTATGTAGTAAATTAGCCGCAGCCTGTTTACACCGAACACATAACACAGGTATGCCATACAACTTCCCCATTTTCCTTCAACAACAACACTACGACTCAAAGCAAACATTGTGAGAGACAACAAATACTACTTTGGGACTAATGATGATCCAGAACCTTATATTTTTGAGCCTGAATCTAAGGAATCCTACCCCCTTTTCCTGTCAGAACAATTTCCAACACATTTTTTTTCACCTCCTGTCCCAATCTGCCACACTATAAACAAATAAAATAGACATCAACAAAGTTCACATGGATAGATAATTAATACGCTGTGATTCACATCATTTGCTTAATATGAAGGAGATGGTGGATTATGGCCCACAGTTAAACTTGTGATTTAGTATGTTGAATGATACAGACACGTTTGTAACTGGATACTTTTTAACCAACTCAGTAACCTGGTGGTTAGAGTGACCGTCCTGAGACTTAAAGGTCATGAGTTCAAACCCCGGCCGAGTCATACCAAGACTATAAAAAAAATGCCTCCCTGCTTGGCACTCAACATCAAGGGTTGGAATTGGGGGTTGAATCACCAAATATTTACCGAGCGCGGCCCCCGCTGCTGCTCACTGCTCCCCTCACCTCGCAGGGGGTGAACATAGGGATGGGTCAAATGCAGAGGATAATTTCACCACACCTAGTGTGTGTGCGTGTGACAATCGTTGGGACTTTAACTTTCCGGTATGCAGATACTTTGTATCTGTAATATGCAACTTTCATTATTTATGCCTGTTTATATTGAGAAATGTGATGTTTTAGAATGCAACATTCCTCATTTAAAGACACTTTTTATAAATGTATTGGAGATTTTTGATGCAGGCCAATATAAACTGGGGGCAGCGTGGTGGAAGAAGGGTTAGTGCCCCTGCCTCATAATACAAAGGTCCTGAGTAGTCCTGAGTTCAAACCCGGGCTCAGGATCTTTCTGTGTGGAGTTTGCATGTTCTCCCCGTGACTGCGTGGGTTCCCTCCGGGTATTCCGGCTTCCTCCCACTTCCAAAGACATGCACCTGGGGATAAGTTGATTGGCAACACTAAATTGGCCCTAGTGTGTGAATGTGAGTGTGAATGTTGTGTGTCTATCTGTGTTGGTCCTGAGATGAGATAGTGACTTGTCCAGGGTGTACGCCGCCTTCCGCCCGAGTGCAGCTGAGATAGGCTCCAGTGCCCCCCGCGAACCCCAAAGGGAATAAGCGGTAGGAAATGGATGAATGGAATATAAACTGATGCTGATATTGGACCAAGATCAATATCGGATTGGAACACCCTTGGTCTATAGGAAATACATTAACAGGTAAAGTATTTCCTTTTCAGTCAAAAAAAAAAAAAAAAGACTGCAATTTCTTTGTAGTCAGCACTTAATTAAGTAACCTAAAGACCATTCTGCAATTTTTCTTGATTTAGGAAGAATCTTAGATAGTTAAAAAAAACAAAAAAAACAACATAATTACATATATACATAACAAATTGCAAAACAAAGGAAGAAATACTGTATAATAGTGAGACTATTGAGATGGTCTACAGCAGGGGTCACCAACCTTTTTGAAACCATGAGCTACTTCTTGGGTACTGATTAATGCGAAGGGGTACCAGTTTGATACAAACTTAAATAAATTGCTAGAAATACTCAATTTGCTCAATTTACCATTAACTATATGTTATTATTAATAATTAATGATATTTATCTTTGTGGAAACACTGATCATCTTAATGATTTCTCACAATGAATATATATTTTTAATGACATATTTTAAATAGGTTAAAATCCAATCTGCCCTTTGTTAGAATACATAACAAATTGGACCAAGCTATATTTCTAATAAAGACAAATCATTATTTCTTCTAGATTTTCCAGAGCAAAAATTTTAAAAGAAATTCAAAAGACTTTGAAATAAGATTTACATTTGATTCTCTAGATTTTATAGATTTGCCAGAACATATTTTTTTTCATTTTAATCATAATAAGTTTGAAGAAATATTTCACAAATATTTTTTGTCGAAAAAACACAAGTTAAAATGAGGAATTCAATTAAAATGTATTTATTATTCTTTACAATAAGAAAAATAAATTTACTTGAACATTGATTTAAATTGTCAGGAAAGAAGAGGAAGGAATTTAAAAGGTAAAAAGGTTCAAAAATCCTAAAATAATTTTTAAGGTTGTATTTTTTCTCTAAAATTGTCGATCTGAAAGTTATAAGAAGCAAAGTAAAAAAATAAATGAATTTATTTAAACAAGTGAAGACCAAGTATTCAAAATATTTTCTTGGATTTTCAAATTCTATTTTAGAGTTTTGTCTCTCTTATTATTAAAAATGTCGAGCAAAGCGAGACGAGCTTGCTAGTAAATAAATACAATTAAGAAAATAGAGGCAGCTCACTGGTAAGTGCTGCTATTTGAGCTATTTTTAGAACAGGCCAGCGGGTGACTCATCTGGTCCTTACGGTGACCCCTGGTCTACAGATACATTGCTTGTATGGCATTAGTGCAACTTTTTAAGTCTGCCAAGATAATTATATGGATTATACTGACATGTCCCACCTTAAAGACATGCATAATGCATAGTGCACTCCACATATGCATAGTGCACTCCACATACTACATGTCACACATGTCAAGCGTGTACCTGAGCATGATCCGTAAGAACTCTTGACCCTCCACCTCCTCGTGTTTCAGGGACATGATGAGGTTCCCTATGCTGCTGCCTGTGCAGTAGTAGTTCATGTGCTCCTGCAAGAAATCACATTTTTCAGAAATAACGGAGCGCATTTCACGCTTAATTTCAGCTATATTACATAACCGCATACCTTGCCCAGGAAGTGTTTGCGGTAAGCCCGGGCGGTGCTGTTGCACTCCAGACGGTAGCCGTGTCCCTCACCGGGGCTCATTCCCTCTCCTCCGTCCTCGTCTTCTTCAAAGAAACTGGACTCTGAAGAGGAGGGCGTCCCAGCTGTTGCCTCCCCGTCCTCGATCCAGTAGCCACCGAACTGTGGCAAGATAACTTGGGGGTACGGTCCACCTTTCTCCAGGACCTTGGAGACGAGAGCGGGACGGGGGATAGAAGCCCAAGAAAAAGATCAACAGTGAAGATAAATCATCTGGTGAGTGTGCACTACTCTGTAGCCGCAGGTGACTCACATCTTCTATCCGTGGGTAGGGGATGTAGTCATCCTGTGAAGAGACGTAGACAGACAGTAATCACACATCAAGTAGTGGCTTTAAAAGGGATACAACTTGAAAGGTTCATTTATGATGTAATACACTGAAATATGCAAACACCAATCAAAGTGAGGCATCCATTAATGATGATGCAGGTCTTGTCGATTTGGATCTGTTACAACCCTGGAACCAGGGCAAACCTCATGGCATAAACACTTTATTTAGCTCTTTAGAAAGGCTCTGACTTCCCATCAATTTAGACAGTTTACACTTTCCTTTACTAAGGACAATGGGCCCCATTCAGCAATAAGTTTCTAACTTTTCTTTAACAATAAGTTCCTAAGCTTTCCTCTTATTTTTCTTCCTAAGTGATTTCATAAGAGGAGTCCATTTAAATTCATGACATGTTCTTAAACGGCCAAATTGTTCCCACCTGCTGTTCTTAAGTTGCTGAATGCCAAATGTTAGTGCGTGTGTGTCTATTGTAATTTCCATATAAACACACCCTTATTTTCCCAATACGCATATGTGAACACCCTTAATTCAGTAATTTGCATAGGTAAACGCCCTTAACCCCCCATTTAAGGGCACAATTCCGTCGGAAAAGCCGAACATCAGACACACGTAGAAAACGTAAACAGACTACAGACGAGAAGTTCCTATTACCTCGCGGGGGAAATACATGAAGTTCAAACGTAAGTTTAAGAAAGGGGGGACAGCTCTCTGTAGCTTAAAGCGTTCAAATAAATATTCGGCATTTTCGTACATGGTCGTGAAATATGCGCTCCCTCCCCAGGGCACGATCTGCGGCATCTTGCCATCTTGCAGTGTGTGTACGCCTTCATGCACACTTTATTTTGAAATGTCTATATATTACTGATTTTGCTATATGTCTGTCTGTCTTATATCTATTAATTTGCATAGGTAAACGCCCTTAACTTCCCATATAAGGGCAGAATTCCATCGGACACACGTAGAAAACGTAAACAGACTACAGACGAGAAGTTCCTATTATCTCGCGGGGGAAATACATAAAGTTAAAACGTAAGTTTAAGAAAGGGGGGACAGCTCTCTGTAGCTTAAAGCGTTCAAATAAATAATCGGCATTTTCGTACATGGTCGTGAAATTTGCGCTCCTTCCCCAGGGCACGATCTGCGGCATCTTGCCATCTTGCTGTGTGTGTGTGTACGCCTGCATGCACACTTTATTTTGAAATGTCTATATATTGCTGATTTTGCTATATGTCTGTCTGTCTTATATCTCTTAATTTGCATAGGTAAACGCCCTTAACTCCCCATATAAGGGGACAATTCCGTCGGAAAAGCCAAACATCAAACACACGTAGAAAACACAAACAGACTACAGATGAGAAATTCCTATTATCCCGCGGGGAAAATAGATAAAGTTAAAACGTAAGTTTAAGAAAGGGGGGACAGCTCTCTGTAGCTTAAAGCATTCAAATAAATATTCGGCATTTTCGTACATGGTCGTGAAATATGCGCTCCCTCCCCAGGGCACGATCTGCGGCATCTTGCCATCTTGCAGTGTGTGTACGCCTGCATGCACACTTTATTTTGAAATGCCTATATATTACTGATTTTGCTATATGTCTGTATGTCTTATCTCTATCTATCTATCTATCTATCTATATATCTACCTATGATATTAATCTAACAGACAATAGAAGTAAGGGAACTTGTCACACTTAAGAACAACTAGGCCACCCTAAGAGTGCCCTGGAGCACTCGTAGATTTTGTTCTTACCTACGAACAAATCCCAGCTAAGAAAACATTGGTGAATACAAAAATCTCCTTTAAAACTCCGTAAGTGGGCCTGAGAACAACATTTGTTCTTAAGAACGGTTGCTGAATGGGGTCCGATGTGATTTAACAGCTTTTGGTCGTTTTTAAAAGACCAAAATGGTGTCACAAAAAACACCACCTGTATTCGTTTGCACAGTGTAATGACACAGCAGGTGCGTGACCTCTAAACGCTGCTGAAGCCCATCTGCCAATAATTTTGACTAGAGCAGCAGCCAGCGCAAACGCAAGGCAGCAAGGACAAATTTGCAGTCAGAGTTCCTTCCATTTATTAAATCATGAGGTTACTGATTTCATTTGGAAGCACTAAGAGACGACAACGAAGGCACACAGACATCACGACACAAAGCCAGGATGCGTGAGCGTGTTTCTGTTGACCGGCCACACCTTCCATTTTTTGCTCTCTTCGACTTTGGGGACCTGAAATCCATTCGCAGCATGGGGATGGAAAGCACATGAGTCAACAATCAAAGGTCAGTATGCAACGGCGCCAACATTGGGCCTCGTTCTCACGAGTCAGTTCTTAAAAACCAGTCAATTCTTAAAAAAACAAAAACCTTGATTAAGACTTCGGAGATGGCTGAAAGCTCCTGCTCGTTTATCCCAATCAGCAGGAGTTCTTTTTTTCTATGAAAAACCCATTCATATGCAGCTTACTTGCACACATAAGTGGAATTAGGTTTGCAAAGTGATTGGTCTTGCCTTTTTCTGAATTATTTCGGAACATCTCCATCAGTATATTTTTTGGAAAATATATTTTGGAAACACTTTAGTATGGGGAACATATTCATCATTAACCTCTTAAGGCCCACGCTGTTTGTTTACATGCTTTTTTTTAATTTCTCTTTTCTATTTGGGCTTATTGGACCCTAATTAGAATAAAAACCAAAAATAATATTTTTATATGATGCACTTAGTCCATAAGTACACAAACGTGTACCGTATTTTTCCGACTATAAGTCACAGTTTTTTTCATAGTTTGGCCAGGGGTGCGACTTGTACTCAGGAGCAACTTATATGTGAAATTATTAATAAATATGATTAATAATATTATTTAGCTCATTCACGTAAGAGACTAGACGTATAAGATTTCATGGGATTTAGCGATTAGGAGTGACAGATTGTTTGGTAAACGTATAGCATGTTCTATATGTTATAGTTATTTGAATGACTCTTACCATAATATGTTACGTTAATATACTAGGCACCTTTTCATTTGGTTATTTATGCGTCATATAACGTACACTTATTCAGCCTGTTGTTCACTATTCTTTATTTATTTTAAATTGCCTTTCAAATGTTTATTCTTGGTGTTGGGTTTTATCAAATACATTTCCCCCAAAAATGCGACTTATACTCCAGTGCGACTTATATATGTTTTTCTCTTTCTTTATTAAGCATTTTCGGCAGGTGCGACTTATACTCCGAAAAATACGGTACTTCATGTGTAGTGTGACATGCAAATTTTTATTTTTACACTTTTTTTCCCCAAATTCAATTGTATGTAATACTCCTCTGACACCAGCAGATGGCAGTATAAGTGTCCATATGGCATAAGACCCCAATTCAGTAGTGTACAAACTTTTGGAAATAAGAGCTAAAAGGTGCTGTCCACGCATGTGGACAGTAACATGCAAATTAATAACATATTGGCTCTTAATGAGTCATTGTTAAGTACTTATTAATGCCTTATTCTGCATTGCCTTATTATACAACGAAGAGTCTTCCTTCAATAACCTCAGCATTGTCGCTTATTTGTATCCCTGACCCTTATATGTTCCCCTAGTGTCCAAATAACTCTAAATTAAGTCTTTGTTACTTAGAATATGTTCCCTATTCTAAAGTGTTACCAATATTTTATTATCTTATTAACCATTCCCACACCTTGTAGCGTAGACTTTTACAAAAAAAAAAAAACAACGAACCCAAAACATTGTTATTGACAAGATGTTAGAACATGGGTGTCAAACAGATCTGGCTCGCCACATAGTTTATCGCGGCCCACCTCATCATTTTACGTAGCCCGCGAAAACCTGAAAATAATGTGTCTCAATGAAAAAGTTCACCTTGTTCAGTTTGAAAGTAATTGTTGGTTCAATTTTGACAGAAAAATTGTACTTTGTGCAGTAGTGCTGCAACTATTGGTTATGGTAATAGTCGACTTGTCAAGCAATTTTCGCTTTTGATCTGCTGTACACGTTGAGTCCGGGACTTGATTTAACTCATTTTTATAATCTAGAAATAAAAAAACTTGTAAACAAAGACATGTACATTACTGAGAGATGAATGGTTTTACTATATTCCACAAAGTATATAACCACAGTGTAAAATAAATCCATAGCCAAAGTGCAAGAGTATTTTTGTCTAATAATGTAAGGGTTATCTTGCTGCAATTATTGACCTAAAGTGGGGGTCAGCTACCCACAGCTCTTTAGTGCCACCGTAGTAAGTCCCTGGAACATTTTTAAAAAGGGAAAAACAAAATAAATTTTTTTTGTTTTGTTTGAGGGCAAACATGACACAAACCTTCCCACTTATTAGTAAGCCACTGTTTAATATGTTTGCGTGTATGCTTCACTGATGAGAGTATTTGGTGAACATCGTTTTGTCCTACTAATTTTGGCGGTTCTTGAACTCACCACAGTGTGGACTGTGACGCAACAGTTTGTTTACATGTAAAAGCGTCCACTCCTTTTTTTTTTTCCCATTTTGTCCACCAAATGTTTTATGCTGTGCGTGAATGCAAAAAGGTACCTTTTGTTGATGTTATTGACTTGTTGGAGTGCTAATTAGGCATATTTGGTCAGTGCCTGACTGCAAGCTAATCAGTGCTATCATGCCGTTAAGACTCGATGTTTGTACATATTGCATCGTTATGCCTCGTTTGTAGCTATATTTGAGCTCATTTGATATCCTTTTCTTTTATTTTCTTTGTATAACATTTAGTTTTGCATGTCTCATGACACATTATCCATCCATCCATTTTCTACCGCTTATTACCTTTTTTTGGGGTCGCGGGGGGGCGCTGGTGCCTATCTCAGCTACAATCGGGCGGAAGGTGGCGTACACCCTGGACAAGTCGCCACCTCATCGCAGGGCCAACACAGATAGACAGACAACATTCACACTCACATTCACACACTAGGGACAATTTAGTGTTGCCAATCAACCTATCCCCAGGTGCATGTCTTTGGAAGTGGGAGGAAGCCGGAGTAACCGGAGGGAACCCACGCAGTCAAGGGGAGAACATCCAAACTCCACATAGAAAGATCCCGAGCTCGGGATTGAACCCAGGACTACTCAGGACCTTCGTATTGTGAGGCAGACGCACTAACCCCTCTCTACCACCGTGCTGCCCTTTCCACATTATATGTATGCAACATTGACTGCATTTCAACGTTTTGGGTTTGCTTGCTAAACTGTACTTCCTAGCGTCATTTATAGAACAGGCGTCAACCTGCAGTCCACAAATATCTCTTATGTGTGACTGCAATCTACGGGTCACACCTGTCATTAGATATGGTACATGGGTTATACTTGTACCGCAATCAAAATATGCACAACCAGAATTAATACACATTTAATGCGCACTGTTGAAAATCAAAGGATTTTAAGAGGTAGTCTGAAACATACGGTAGTTTGTAGGGCAGGGGTCGGCAACCCAAAATGTTGAAAGAGCCATATTTGACCAAAAATACAAAAAAAAATCTGTCTGGAACCGCAAAAAATTCAAAGCTATATTACATACAAATCGTGTGTCATTAGATATAAATTGAATTATGAGGACTTAAAGGAAACCAAATGAGCTCAAATTGTCACATGGAGCGTGCATGGTGATGCACGTTTAGTCACCCCAAGATGCAATATGGACCAGCCAGACAGGAATAGCAGGTAAGAGCTTGATTTAATGTACAAAAATAAAATGACACTGGTACAAAAAGGCAAACAAAAGCGCCTGCCTACGCACGGTAAGCTAACGCTAAACTTAGCAGTCAGTCAAGAGTCCAAAAATGACGTGCCGAGCGCACGAGAAGCTAAGGTGAAACTTAGCACAAGTACAGATATAGAAAATACCCAAGTGAATGTTGCCTATACCAAACAAAAGATCCAGGCTGAACTGAGGTAGCTGGCAGGCTTAAATACAGGCAGTAATCAAAACACAGGTGCGCGTCAACCGAAATTAGCAGGTGGAACAAATACGAAAACCATGGTAACCAGATAAATCAGGAAGTGCAAAACCTGGGAACAGCAAGAGTCCAAAACAATCGAAAAAACACAAAAGGACTCAAAAACCAAAATAATGTATGATCTGGGCGGCAGATCATAACACAAATATAGCTACAAATGAGGCATAGTGATGCAATATGTACATATAGCTAGCCTAAATAGCATGTTAGCATCAATTAGCTTACAGTCATGCTGTGACCAAATATGTCTGATTAGCACACTCCACATAAGTCAATAACATCAACAAAACTCACCTTTGTGCATTCATGCACAACGGTGTAAGTTTGGCGGACAAAATGAGACAGAAAAAGAAGTGGCATAAATCACGTCTTAGAAAGTCGGAGAATATAATGCATGTAAACAAACTAGGGTGAGTTCAAGGACCGTCAAAATTAGTAGGACAAAACAGCGCTCGCCAAATTATCGAATCAGTGAAGCATGTTTAATATAAAAAGTGTGCTTTATAGCAATTAGGGGGGATTTGTGTCATGTTTGTCCTCCTACAGAAACCAAATTAAAACAAAAAATATGTTTTTTTTCCCCTCATTTCCATTTTTAATATATTTTTGAAAAAGCTCCAGCGAGCCACTAGGGCGGCGCTAAAGAGCCGCGGGTTGCCGACCCCTGTTATAGGGGGAATCAGAATAACATTTTTAAAAAAGAAGATAGTGGAACGTTTTGGTGGTCTATGTTAAATGTATGATAAGATTCACGCTTATAGACAAATACACAATAATGCTAATCTCGCAGGATGCTGAGAGTAACATTTTGTCCCGAGAAGCCTAAATTGAGTACTGCTAAAAATGCAACATGCACTTCACTTCAGCGAGGGCCATGCTGTAACTTCAATATCCTGCAGGTCGGTGATGGAGTGTCTGTGCATATTGACGGAGCAGCTGTTACAGTCACTGGGGGAGTCATTGTCGACAATGGGAATACTGATCACAAAAGGTGCTCTTAAGGGATTCAATTTTCTGTCTCAGACAGAGACAAAGAGGACAAAGAAAATGTGGAAAGGGGAGAAAAAAAAAAAAAAAAAATATATGTATATATATATATATATATATATAAAAAGAAATGAGAAGAGATGACCTTCATCAGCGCCACCTATTACAACATCGAAAAGGACTTTGAACACTCAGTTCCCAACGCCGAGGTGTAGGCGGCAGAGCTCAAGAGAGCAGATCGATGCAAGCTGAGGTTCAGAGAAGATGGATGAGGGACCACAGTTCTTGCTGTGGGAGATTCTTTCATCACTTGGCTGCCCTGACCAGCTCTCGTCCACCAATTATGGGTCCAAAATATCTCGGTGATGTGCTCATAGTTTTAGCATTGAGGTTTGGAGGCAGTCAGGCAAACAACTACTACTGTTTGCCTGACTACTTTCATCTCCGTAATATCACTAAAATTCGCTCCATTTTGTCCACTAAAGACGCCGAGATCATTATCCATGCGTTTGTTACGTCTCGTCTCGATTACTGTAACGTATTATTTTCGGGTCTCCCCATATTTAGCATTAAAAGATTACAGTTGGTACAAAATGCGGCTGCTATAAAGTTTGATCACATTACGCCTGTACTGGCTCACCTGCACTGGCTTCCTGTGCACTTAAGATGTGACTTTAAGGTTTTACTACTTACGTATAAAATACTACACGGTCTAGCTCCAGCCTATCTTGCCGATTGTATTGTACCATATGTCCCGGCAAGAAATCTGCGTTCAAGAGACTCCGGCTTATTAGTGATTCCTAGAGCCCAAAAAAAGTCTGCGGGCTATAGAGCGTTTTCCGTTCGGGCTCCAGTACTCTGGAATGCCCTCCCGGTAACAGTTCGAGATGCTACCTCAGTAGAAGCATTTAAGTCTCACCTTAAAACTCATCTGTATACTCTAGCCTTTAAATAGACCTCCTTTTTAGACCAGTTGATCTGCCGCTTCTTTTCTTTCTCCTATGTCCCCCCCTCCCTTGTGGAGGGGGTTCGGTCCGATGACCATGGATGAAGTACTGGCTGTCCAGAGTCGAGACCCAGGATGGACCGCTCGTCGGGACCCAGGATGGACCGCTCGCCTGTATCGGTTGGGGACATCTCTACGCTGCTGATCCGCCTCCGCTTGAGATGGTCTCCTGTGAACGGGACTCTCGCTGTTGTCTTGGATCCGCTTGAACTGAACTCTCGCGGCTGTGTTGGAGCCACTATGGATTGAACTTTCACAGTATCATGTTAGACCTGCTCGACATCCATTGCTTTCGGTCCCCTAGGGGGGTGGGGGGGGGGGTGGGGGGGGGTCCTCTCCAAGGTTTCTCATAGTCAGCATTGTCACTGGCGTCCCACTGGATGTGAATTCTCCCTGCCCACTGGGTGTGAATTTTCCTTGCCCTTTTGTGGGTTCTTCCGAGGATGTTGTAGTCGTAATGATTTGTGCAGTCCTTTGAGACATTTGTGATTTGGGGCTATATAAATAAACATTGATTGATTGATTGATGGTTCAAATAGGACACACTAAAATATAAATTCACCAATCAGCCCAAAAAGAAACAATACAAGAGTGGGTTATATTAATTAAATGATAATAATCCCCTTAATATTTGATATCTCGCAAATTAATTGTTCATTACTAGGTTGTGGCATTACATATATAGAGCAACATACATATACAGTGGTCAATGAAGCTTTCTATTTTATTCTAACCTAATATACAGTTGTAAATTGTTCTGGAACTGCAACAA
Source organism: Nerophis ophidion (assembly GCF_033978795.1). Taxonomy (NCBI): domain Eukaryota; kingdom Metazoa; phylum Chordata; class Actinopteri; order Syngnathiformes; family Syngnathidae; genus Nerophis; species Nerophis ophidion. The sequence goes on along the minus strand of NC_084623.1, from coordinate 52,838,276 downwards.
AAAAAGCCCAATGTGTTTAATGCCATTACTGAAGACGCCACACCGATCCGCCTGTCGATCTCACGATCCACTCTTCCCCCACTCGTGAACAAGAATATTAGGTACTTGAACTCCTCCACTTGGGGCAGGGTCTCTTCCCCAACACGGAGATGGCACTCCACCCTTTTCCGGGAGAGAACCATGGACTCGGATTTGGAGGTGCTGATTCTCATTCCGGCCGCTTCATAGTCGGCTGCGAACCGATCCAGTGAGAGCTGAAGATCCCGGCCAGATGAAGCTATCAGGACCACATCATCTGCAAAAAGCAGAGACCTGATCCCGCGGCCACCAAACCGGAACCCCTCAACGCCTTGACTGCGCCTAGAAATTTGAAATCGGGATAGAAATCGGAACGTTGTACCGATCCATTGTGGTGAAGAAGTAGCTGAGCCGGAAGGCAAAGCTCTCAATTTACTGGTCGATCTACGTTCCCATCCTCACCTATGGTCCTGAGCTTTGGGTCATGACCAAAAGGATAAGATCACGGGTACAAGCGGCCGAAATGAGTTTCCTCCGCCGTGTGGCGGGGCTCTCCCTTAGAGATAGGGTGAGAAGCTCTGCCATCCGGGAGGAACTCAAAGTAAAGCCCCTGCTCCTCCACATCGAGAGGAGCCAGATGAGGTGGTTCGGGCATCTGGTCAGGATGCCACCCGAACGCCTCCTGAGGTAGGTGTTTAGGGCACGTCCAACCAGTAGGAGGCCACGGGGAAGACCCAGGACACGTTGGGAAGACTATATCTCCCGGCTGTCCTGGGAACACCTCGGGATCCCCCGGGAGGAGCTGGACAAAGTGGCTGGGGAGAGGGAAGTCTGGGCTTCCCTGCTTAGGCTGCTACCCCCGCGACCCAACCTCGGATAAGCGGAAGAAGATGGATGGATGGTGTTTAATGCCTTTTAATTAAAATTTTCTAGAAATATTCTTTGAATTGCAGTAAGAACCATAGGATTAAGGCATCTTAAGAATTTTTGTTAAAATGTGTTCCCCTTTAAAAGTAAAGTCCCAACAATAGTCGCACACACACTAGGTGTGGTGAAATGATCATTTTGCACTAGATCCATCCTCATGTTCACCCCCTGGGAGGTGAGGGGAGCAGTGAGCAGCAGCGGGGGGCCGCGCTTGGGAAACATTTGATGATTCAACCACCCAATTCCAACCCTTGATACTCAGTGCCAAGCAGGGAGGCAATGGGTCCCATTTTTTATAGTCTTTGGCATGACTCGGTTTGGGGTTTGAACTCATGACCTTCTAGTCTCAGGACGGACACTCTAACCACCGAGCAGGTCTTTCTTTTGAAGTGTTGAAATACATTTTGGCACCGGTAGCAAAATATTGATATAAGGGCAATCCAAGTCTGCACCATGCAGAATGAGTCGATAACTCCAGACAAGTATAGCAACATTTCTAAACGCAAATTATTTATCCATGAAAATATTGAGAAGCTGCTGATGGTGTATTTGATGGGAGATACCATAGAAGTCCACTAATCCACTGTTCAAAGTAAACAGTGGACATTATGATTACATTGTTTTATTAAACTACTGTAGTTGTTCAGAGCATTCAATCGATCGCCACTGGACTGTTCAGTTTGTCGTAACCACCAAGTTATCATGCCAATTTGGTGACGTTTCGCCTATCAACCGAGCAGGTTTCATCAGTTCACGCTCAGAGATTTAGATTGGTCAGATGTAGAAAAAAAAATACATTCGTCTGACCGCTTAAAATGTCTTCCAAGACTAGCTGAAGAGTCAATTAAATGCCTTAAGACTAAAGTCAGCAACCTGCGGCTCTCTAGTGACTCCAGAATCATTAAAAAATAAATAAATTGATAATGGAAAAAGATGGGTGTGGAGGGAATGTGCGATCAGCGCGCCTGCAGGAGCAAAAGTCACCGCCGCTGTCTATGGGACTGAGGACCAGCGGGCAAGGGCGGATAATGTGCTGACGGCGAGACACAGCTGGCAGGTGTTTGGATTTCATAAGTGGTACGTGTTAATATAATAATCTGTTGTCTTTAACAGTAAGCGGCCGGGAGCAGAGCAAGAGAGAGGATTGGAAGTGACGGCAAGGTCGCGACATGCTGAAAGACATTTTGGAAGGATCTTGTGAAAAACATTAAAACTTTGTTAAACCTGCACGCTTGGCTCTTGTACCGTGTCCACAGTGGAGCTGCGAGGAAGCGACTTTCCCAATGTGGAAAATGTTTTTTTATTTGAGGACAAACATGACACACACCTTCCAATTGTTAGAAAGCCCACTGTTTAATATGTTTGTGTGTATGCTGCACTGAGGAGAGTATTTGGTGCACATCGTTTTGTCCTACTAATTTCGGGGGTTCTTGAACTCACCATAGTGTGGACTGCGACGCAACAGTTTGTTTACATGTGCTGCTCACTGCTCCCCTCACCTCCCAGGGGGTGATCAAGGGTGATGGGTCAAATGCAGAGAATAAGTTTGCCACACCTAGTGTGTGTGTGACAATCATTGCTACTTAAACTTAAAAAATTATTCCATTCCTTCTTTGTCTCATTTTGTCCACCAAAAGTTTCATGCTGTGCGCGATCGCACTAAGGTGCGTTTTGTTGATGTTATTGAATTGTTGGAGTGCTAATTAGGCCATTTAGGCTAGCTGTATGTACATATTGCATCATTATGCCTCATTTGTAGGTATATTTGAGCTTATTTAATTTCCTTTACTTGTATCCTCTTTGTATATAATTTAGTTTTGCATGTCTCATGACACATTATCTCTATGTAATATTGGTTGCATTTCAGATATTTGTTTGTGTACCATGTTGTTCCAGACCACAGCAAACATTACCTAGCTTGCCAAAGATTGTAATAAATCTGTTGAAAGAAGACACACATATCTATACATTTGGCCATTAAAAGCCAGTAATTTCCAGGAGTTATCTCACCTTCTAAGTAGCCTCTGATCTACCAATGGTTTCTAATGTTGTAAAAAATATGTAAAATAAATCTTACATTTCAACAAAAATTTCCTTCAGCCTGCGACACATAGTCATTTTGATAGTAGGCTATTATAGTTACCAGAGACACTTATGTCATGTGTTGCCTTCATTATAAGACTTATATAAGGCTTTTCATTTTTTGCGGCACCAGACAGATAATTTTTTTAAATATTTTTTGTCCAATACGGCTCTTTCAATGTTTTGGGTTGCCGACCCCTGCCTTAAGATTACAATGATCTGAATGAATGAAAACATCGAGAGCAGGCGAGTCCAAAGTGTGGCCCCCAGCTAATTTGTTAATGGCCCCCGTCCATTCTAAAAAATACTATAATAAACATTTTAAACATAAAAGAGTGTAATAAAAGAGTAAACAGTGACATGTAACAAGAAAAAGTTGCAGTGTTGACACTAATAACACAAAGCTGCCATGCGGACTGTTATTGATCTGCTGAAGGCTCCAATTACTTCACTGGAACAATTTCACTTTAAAATATTTTGGGGGGATAATATTGCATATTTTGTTCGAAACAAAGTTTTCTTTCACAAAACGGGCATCAAACAAACAAAAAAGTATGAAAAAAATGATAAAATCAGACTACAGACTTTAAGCGTTAAAAGTAAATAAATAAATGATAAATGGGTTGTACTTGTATAGCGCTTTTCTACCTTCAAGGTACTCAAAGCGCTTTGAAAGGTAAAAGAAGATAAATACACATTTAGCTTATTTTCAACACTTCTTCCTTTTTTTTATTGTTATGAATTATTGACCTATTTAGGGTTTCAATTACTTCACGTCAAATATTCCACTTAGAAATGTTTTGGAGGAAAAATGATGCATAGTTTGTGTATTTGCCGTATAAATAAGGGTTTTGACATAAAGGCCATAAACATAAAAAACAAAATTAAAACAAATGTTACAACGACAGACAGACCTGAAGTTGATCTCGAGATTCAAGCGTTAAATGAAAAAAATAATAATTTATGACTTATTTCTAACATTTTTATGACTGAGACACTTCTGTAGACCGGGGACCAAACTTAAAGAAAGCCATAAAGGTAAAAAAACAACAACTATTGTATTGCTTTTGAAAAAGAAAAATATCAAAACGGCCCCGGCATAGGGCTTCACGGTGGCAGAGGGGTTAGTGCGTCTGCCTCACAATACGAAGTTCCTGCAGTCCTGGGTTCAAATCCAGGCTCGGGATCTTTCTGTGTGGAGTTTGCATGTTCTCCCCGTGAATGCGTGGGTTCCCTCCGGGTACTCCGGCTTCCTCCCACTTCCAAAGACATGCACCTGGGGATAGGTTGATTGGCAACACTAAATTGTCCCTAGTGTGTGAATGTGAGTGTGAATGCTGTCTGTCTATCTGTGTTGGCCCTGCGATGAGGTGGCGACTTGTCCAGGGTGTACCCTGCCTTCCGCCCGATTGTAGCCGAGATAGGTGCCAGCGCCCCCCGCGACCCCGAAAGGGAATAAGCGGTAGGAAATGGATGGATGGATGGGGCCCCGGCATACTTTGCGGCCCAGAGTGGAAAAAGTTAGGACACCTCTGATCTAAAGTGTCTGTAGACCGTTTGTAGTTTATACTGTAGTACACTCTATTGCAGGCCTGGGCAATTATTTTACTCGGGGGGCCAGATTTAGATAAACAAGTGTGTATGGGGGCTGGTATATCTATTTTTAGGAACACTAATACAAAAACTCACAATAATGATTGAAAGCTAAAAACGCTAAGATAAACCGCCTTAAAAAACGGAATGGAATTTGACATTTTTTTTTATTGAATGAAACACCCAGAATGTACATGAAAATAAAGAATGCTGGGTTTACAATATTAACTATGAATGATAAAACACAGAATATTGACAACATATTTTACAATCAACCGAAACGCAACCAAAATGCAACAGTGAAAAAAACCCCACTTACAATCTGAGATATCTCATAGTGACCATAGTAAGTAATTAGATGACCATGGTCAGTAAATAGATGACCATAGTAACTAATTAGATGACCAAAGTATCTAGTATATGATGCAGATTCCAAGCATTGAAATCTTTAGTATAGTTGAAAACTTCCAGTCATTAGAAAACATGACTGCACATCATAATGGGATGGTTTCCTGTGGACGGGACTCTAGCTGCTGTCTTGGATCCGCTTGAAATGAACTCTCGCGGCTGTGCTGGAGCCACTATGGATTGAACTTTCACAGTATCATGTTAGACCCGCTCGACATCCATTGCTTTCGGTCCCCTAGAGGGGCGGGGTTGCCCACTTCTGAGGTCCTCTCCAAGGTTTCTCATAGTCAGCATTGTCACTGGCGTCCCACTGGATGTGAATTCTCCCTGCCCACTGGGTGTGAGTTTTCCTTGCCCTTTTGTGGGTTCTTCCGAGGATAACGTAGTCGTAATGGTTTGTACAGTCCTTTGAGACATTTGTGATTTAGGGCTATATAAATAAACATTGATTGATGATTGATGATAATGGCAGCTACACTTTCCATCTTAAACATCTAAAATGATCTGAGAATGTCCGGCGGGTCCGATTGAAAATCTCAACGGGCCGCATGTGGCTCCCGGGCCTTAAATTGCCCAGGTCTGCTTTAATGTGTAGTTTTCATACAATATTTTGTATCTAAAGGTTTTTTATTTTAAATAGGCACATTACATGGAACAATTGTGCTGTTTTGAGGGGGCCAAGCATCGATTAATTTAATTTTGATTCATTTTGGTGTTTTGCAATACAAGTTCTTTAATGTGCGAGCTGTGTCACAGAACGAATGACTGATCGGACATTGTTTGGATAAGGGTTTTATTAAGGGTGTATTTTGGGTCCTGGGCACAACATTAAAGTGCATCCGGCAGTGGAGGCTCTTCTATGGGGTCTTGGGGCACTAAGAGGTTAACCCAAGGGCGCTCACACTTTTTCTGCAGGTGAGCTACTTTTCAATTGACCAAGTCGAGGAGATCTACCTCATTCCTATTTATAATTTATATTTATTTATTTATGAAAGAGACATTTTTCTTAACAAGTTAATGGTGTTTAATGATAATACAAGCATGTTTAACACACATAGATTCCTTTCTTTCATGAAGACAAGAATATAAGTTGGTGTATTTGATTCTGATGACTTGCATTGATTGGAATTAGACAGTGGTGCTGATAACGTCCGCATTTTCAAATGGAGGAAAAAAAAAGTCCTCCTTTCTGTCCAATACCACATGAAAGTGGTTGGATTTGGCATCTCATTTGTCCAACCTGCATACTCGTTTTTAAACACTTTGTTATGAGAGTAGCATATGTGTGTGTGGCCCTTTAATGTCTGGCAGCAGGTGAGTGACGTCAGTGACTGTGCGGGTGGGCAAGCAATTGAGAAAGCGGTCGCTGAGGGAGGGGTGAAATACATTGGCATCAAACTCCGTAGCTTGCTAGCTTGTGCACGCTAGCTTTCTGAGACTCTTATTTTGTTAGCACAGGCAGGATGAAACAGGTCTTTTATGGTGAAGACAGGAACTGTGCTGTCGGGAGTTTTGACAGCAGGTACGGAGTCTCTAGAAATAAAATGTGTTTCTCTGCGTCCGCCCTGTTAGTGATTTTTTTCTTAAATATGAGCTTGCAGCAGCCAGCGTCATCTCACAAGATCCTCGGGTGCCGAGAATGTCAAACAACTGATGAAAGTGAAGTCTTGGTATGATTGATGATTGCTCATTCTTATGTCTATTTTTTAATGCCTGGCTTGAGATCGACTGACACACATCATAGTCACTGACCCAAGTTTCGTACTCCATCCACAATGGAGTGACAATTTGCCACCTAACGGATTCCTTAATGTGTAAACATAACCAGTTTGACTTTTGAAATTATACTTTCTATTGGCTTTCTAAAAATAGTAACAGATAGATTACCCTGTTCATCTTGTAAAAACTGTAGTGTCGAGCAACTTTTTCTTGGTTATATTCCAGTGAAACCTTGATATTTCGATTTACCCATTTATAAAATCCTTATAATTCGGTCTTTGATGCTGACTAAAACAAACAAACTGTTTGTCCCCTGAAAAAGTCCAGATGACTAAAATGCTTAAAAAGGTCCATTAAGTCATGCCACAAGGCATTTTTACTGATGAAGAAAGTGCCTTGATTTTTTTTTTGTATTGATTTTTTTGCCGTTAGAAATATTAAAATTACACTTAAACTGTATTGTTGCAAAATATTAAGTGACACGCTTATTTGTTTAATATTGTAATATAATAACTGGTTTTGGTATCTCATTAACCATAAAACTGTTTTGACAAGATTATGTAGACACACACATGAGTTTAGAAAAGGGAAAATAACACTCTTTCCGTTTTTAATCTTGTAGGAAACCCTGCATCTAACATATTGAGGACTAATGTCAATTTCTCATAATGCGAGCTGTAAAAATCTATACTGTATGGTATGTATATATTTTTTTACACATTTGTTTATGTTTTCATGGGTAGCAGTGAGAGGATTGCATTTGCTTTTTGTCATAAATTAAACGTTTTATTGTGATTACTGTACTTTCTGTTATTCTGTTAGGGGTGCAAGTTTCCGCAAAAGCTGCTACTGTATCTCTGACATTTTTTTTTTTTTTAAATACACACCATGTTAATAATATGTCCTGAAGAAATCCCATAGTTCTATTACCTCTGCCGTGAGGTCATGTGATCGCAGGGGTTGTTTTTTCTGTTAGTTGGTTAGCGACGTGACTCAAAAAAGTTATGGGCAGATAATTCATGGAAGGAAACATCCAAAAAATGTTAAAAGGAACAAGTGATTAGATTTTGTGGGCGTTCCAAATCATTTGCACAACGTGTGTATGCTAGAGGCCCTGCCTCCCCCCACAGAGACAAATAAAATTATTGACCGACAAAAGGGTTCACTCGTTTTTAAAAAAATTGCTATAAAACCAACACGCCCGGTTGCTGAGACCCATCGAAAGAGTGAACTCTCTTCGGACACGTTTGAAAGCGACAGACGTAAAAAACAAACACTAATTTGGACATGGCAAATTAAGTTGTGCGTCCTCAATTAGGAAGTTATGGAGTACCGGGGTCTGTTTGTCCGTCTGTTAAGAACATCGCTCGTAAAGTTATGGGTGGACTTAAAATAAAACCTCCAGCAAATGTCAGAAATGTGATCATGAATAAGTAGTTCGACTTCGGACACATTTTTAAGATATATGGATGCTAGTAGACCTGCCTCCACCCACAGAGACAAAGAGAGCGATTAGAGACCAACTGATTAGATTTTGGGGGTGATCCGGATCCCCGTCTGGATTCAGGATTTGTAAAACGATTCCTTACTATCGGGAGATAAGGCCTGGTCGAAGTGTTTCTGGTTGCCATTACTGTATTATCGTTATTAGACTCTTAATTGTTTTGTTTTTGTCTTTTTGCCATTCCTTGTGGACAATCCTGGAGGAAGAACTGATTAGGGACAACTTCAGTGCCGCATTATCCCTTGAGTAAAATGGCTCGTTTATTTTGCAGCTTGTTAATGATCTTTCTTCTTAAATTAGTATATTTTTTACACTATCCATCCATCCATCCATCCATCCATCCATCCATCCATCCATCAATCTTCTACCGCTTTCCACATTCGGGGTGGCCGGGGGTGCTGGAGCCTATCTCAGCTGTATTATTACAATAATTTATTTTCCGTTTTTTATTTCCAGCCTCATCCGTTTAGCAGATTATTATATTCATATTGCCGCCCGAATGCAGCTGAGAGAGGCTCCGGCACCCCCCGCCACCCCAAAAGGAACAAGCGGTTGAAAATGGATGGATAGATGGATGTATATATTTTAAGGGTGTAACGGTACGTGTATTTGTATCAAACCGTTTTGGTACGGGGGTGCACCGAACAAGTTTCTAAGCTAAAGTCTTAACAAGCTGCTCTGCTTCTTCTGCCTCTGTCTCAGCACCCAGCATTGTCCCATCCACACAACCATCTGATTGGTTACATATATAGCGGTAACAGCCAATCAGCAGTGCGTATTCAGAGCGCATGTAGTAAATGCTTCAGCGTCGAGCAGGTAGGTGTTTAGCAGGTGAGCATAAGGCAGCGCACTCTCCCCAAATGATACTAAACACCGCCCAGTCAACTACTACTAACATCACTATGAGCCTGTTGACCTTCTAGAAACTTAAACTGCAGCTCAGCTCGCTCGCAGTTCTGGCTTGAGGTGAAGGCTAATTAGATTTTAGCGTAACGTTAGCTCATTTTTGCGGTGTGTGTGTGTGTGTCTGTGTGTGTGTTTTACGGACAGAAAAGCCTTGAATGGCAGGGTCCCTGCTATCACATGTTAATAAAAACATAACATTTACATTATAATAATCAACTACAGGCTTCCCAAATACTGTAATAAACTAAACATGATGAGTTGACTTGAAACAGTTTAATGTTGCACTTTTTATATGTAGAAGAAAAGTTTTATCATTTTATTTAATCCGAGCAACAATTTGAGGCAGTTTAATGTTGATTAACGTGAGCGGAATTATTATAGTGTTCCCAATGTTAAAAGGATAAAACCATTGTTTACAAATTTGGTACATAAATAACCCCAAAAATTATATTTTGTTGTTTTCTTACTGTACTGAAAATGAACCGAACCGTGACCTCTAAACCGAGGTACGTACCGCACCGAAATGTTTGTGTACCGTTACACCTCCTAATATACATCCATTTATTTATGACTTTCCATACGGCTTGTCCTCATTAGGGCCACGGGTGTGCTGGAGCCAGTCCCAGCTGACTTCAGGCGAGAGGCGGGGTGCATCCTGGACTGGCCGCAATCCAGATCACACAGCACAAATAAACAAACATTACCACTCACATTCACACCTATGCATGGTTTGGAAACTCCGATCAGCCGAATATACTGTATGTTGCTGCGTAAACGCCACAAAGAGACGTCCAAACCGAGATTCGAACCCACAAACCCTCTAACCACTAGCACACCGCGCCGGCATCATTTGCACATTTGCAGCGACTAATTCATGCATCCTCGCGGTCTCCTCAGACATTTTCTTCACCACAAAAGAACCTGCAAAACATTATTTTCTCTCTCCTCAAGATAGCCTTTGCACCACTTGTGCCACTCTCCTTCACAATTGTATGTGCTTTCCACGTCTCCTCCCACCTTTTCTTCTCTTTTACTCCTTTCTTTTTTTTTTTTTCTTAAAGACCCCCCCTGCCGGCCCTGCTTCTGTGTTCACACTTCTCAGAGCATGTGCCCTTGGAAGCCCGTGGCGGGAACAAAGAGGTCAGAGAAAGGGGGGGAAAAAAAAATCAATTCCATGCTGAGAGTAATGCCAGTCGTGCCATCCTCAGCTTCCAGCATGCTTATTATCTAATAAGAGCAAGCGACGGAGCCCATCTGGCTGACATCCACTAATTGAATCTACAATGGCTGTCTCATCCTTATGTATGTTAATCAGACATCTCACATATTGAATTTATGGTGAACTGAGGAATGAACTGGCAATGGTGATCTAACCAGTGGTTCTCAACCTTTTTTCAGTGATGTACCCACTGTGCACATTTTTTTTAATTCAAGTACCCCCTAATCATAGCAAAGCATTTTTGTTTGAAAAAAAAACGAGATACATAAGTAAAATACAGCACTATGTCATCAGTTTCTGATTTAATACATTGTATAACAGTGCAAAATATTGCTCATTTGTAGTGGTCTTTCTTGAACTATTTCGGAAAAAAAGATATGAAAAAAAACTAAAAACTTGTTGAAAAATAAACAAGTGATTAAATTATGAATAAAGATTTCTACACATTAAAGCAGGGGTCGGGAACCTTTTTGGCTGAGAGAGCCAAAAAGCCAAATATTTAAAAATGTATTTCCGTAAGAGCCGTATAATATTTTTTTTAACACTGAACACAACTAAACGTGTGCATTTTTAAGTAAGACCAACATTCCTAGAGTATAATAGGTCTCTTATTCTTTGTAATAACATTGTTATTCTGAAGGTAACTGTGGAGGGGGCGTGGCCTGCCGGCCTGCAGTGAACTGGGGTGTGCCAGGACCGGCCTCTGAATAAGCGACAGGTGCGTAGATGGCCCACCTGGGCCTTGTATTTAATCACCTGTCGCTCTGTTATAAGCAGCAGCCAGGAAGAGAGATGGAGTTGGGGCTGGAGCCAGAGCACGAGCGAAAACAAAAGAGAAAAAGACAATTGCTGGAAAGCAACTGAGAGACTTATAGAAAAATAAAACAATCTTGTAACCCTGAAACAGGCACTCATGTCGATGCTTGGTGGTCTGCAGAACCCCTAGGAGGGCAAGCTCCACACTAACCAATAATAAATAAATAACTTCTTACCATTAACGCAACTTCTTGAACAGGTGCAGAAGAAAACTGATGGATGGATTAAAAATGCATGAGAATGTTCTATATTTTGAACATTATTTTTAACACTGGGATTACAAGTGGATTTATTCATTACTTATCGTGTTAAGCAATGCCAGCTCAGATTTATCCGAGAGCCAGATGCAGTCATCAAAAGAGCCACATCTGGCTCCCGAGCCATAGGTTCCCTACCCCTGCATTAAAGTAATCATCAACTTAAAGTGCCCTTTTTGGGGATTGTAATAGAGGTCCCTCTGGATTCATGAACTTAATTCTAAACATTTCTTCACAATAAAATAACTCTTTAACATCAATATTTATGGAACATGTCCACAAAAAAATCTAGCTGTCAACACTGAATATTGCATTGTGGCATTTCTTTTCACAGTTTATGAACTTACATTCATATTTTGTTGAAGTATTATTCAATAAATATATTTATAAAGGATTTTTGAATTGTTGCTATTTTTAGAATATGTTTTAAAAATCTCACGTACCCCTTGGCATACCTTCAAGTACCCCCATTGGAGAACCACTGATCTATACAATATATGGACAAACATATTTGGAAGTCTGGTAAAATGGACTACAATTAGAACAATGGATTGGAAGGTAACCTGTCTTGAATTTTTGCTCCATTTCCACCCATATATGAGTCTTTTCCCCCTCATTTTTAGGATTTTGTATGCTTCCTACTGGGGTTGTACAGTATACCTGTATTAATATAGTACCGTGATACTAATGAATCATTTTTGGTACAATACCGTCTCTGAAACGTACCGGTCCCGCAACCCCCCGACGTGACATTGCTGGTTTACGAGCAGACGAGCATGTTCGGCGGCACACAATCACGGAGTACTTACAAGCAGACAGAGTGTGCAGACAGAAATGGGAGAACAGATGCATTTTGGCTTAAAAAATAACGATAAAGGTAAAGTTATAACACTGAAACGCCCTCAGGAAGAGATGCTTTAAGACATGGCGAGCAACTCATGTCCATCCGCCATCGGCAGTGTTTTAGCTACTTCTACATCACTAATCCTGGTCTCCATGGCGACAAATAAAGTACGTTTTTTACATGTATCATTATCACTGCAGGACGAGGAATAGCTAAACACGCTTCACTACACACCCTAGCTCATCAGCATCAAAATGTACACAGACGCCATTGGTGGATCTACACATAACATCCACTGTAATGATATCAAGTACAGGCACGTATCTAGTCAATACTACTGTAATTACGCTGATATTTTTTGGCATCACAACATCTTTTGTTTTAAAAAAATATATATGTTATGTTTATAAACTCAGGAAATATGTACCTGGACAGATGAGGACTTTGGATATGACCAATGTATGATCCTGTAACGACTTGGTATCGGATTGATACCCAAATTTGTGGTATCATCCGAAACTATTGTAAAGTATAAAACAACAGAAGAATAAGTGATTATTCCATTTTAACAGTAGTGTAGAAATAACAGGTTAAAAGAGAAAGTCAGCAGATATTAACAGTAAATGAACAAGTAGATTAATAATTAATTTTCTACCACTTGTCCTTAAAAATTTAACTGCATACGTCAGCAGACTAATTAGGAGCCTTTGTTTGTTTACGTACTCCTAAAAGATAAGTTGTCTAGTTTGTTCACTATTTTACTTAAGGACTTAACTGCAATAAGAAACATATGTTTAATGTAGCCTAATATTTTTTGTTAAAATAATGCCAATAATGCAATTTTTTTGGGGTCCCCTTTATATAGATAAGTACTGAAATAATTTTACTACCGGTACCGGTACCAAAATAGCGGGGTGTGTGTATATTGTCAAGTATGTATATATATATATATATATATATATATATATATATATATATATATATATATATATATATATATATATATACAAACAGTCTGTTCATGAATGAGTATATCCGTTCGGCCACCGTGTTCAATAGAAAAGTCTGATCTACAAAATTTGCAGGCAGCATACCCCTTCCCCTTCGAGCTGTCCTGGATGAACGGTATTTTTTTTTTCCAATCATTTTGGAACTTCCAAACATACTTCTTCTTAATAGTCATCGCCATGTCTCTTCTTCGTTCTTCTGCTTCGTCTCTGTTATGTTTTTGGACATTACTACTTGTCGTCGTTTTGAAGCAATGCATGACTGGAATCCGGATGTTGTGTGTCAGTGTATTAAAGTGCCGGCTGGAATAAACACACGATGAGAAATTGCTCCTTTATGGGGTTATAGATAAACCTGTGGATAACGGAGACATATACAATAGTATTCTTTTTAGGAGAGAGGACGCTAAAGGCAGTGCCTTTAAGGCACGGCCCCAATATTGTTGTCCAGGTAGAAATCGGGAGAAATTCCAAAGAATGGTTGCCCCGGGAGATTTTTGGGAGGGCACTGAAATTCGTGAGTCTCCCAGGAAAATTGGTTGGCAAGTATGCTCATGGATGATCGGTTTTGGAATTGGCAGCATAAAACCCTTGATAGAACATCCCCAAATTTTGCTGTGCATGTTGCGGTCAGTGTTGGTCTCGAAGTCGCACAGGTAAAATTACAATTAATGTCAAACAACAAAGACATAGTGCAGCAAGGAAGTGCACAAGAAGCATAAACACTTCAGCGAGGGAACGCACAAAGGCAAGCAAAGCAAAACAATGATTAAGGTGCCGGAATATAAAGAATTGTGATTAGCATCCAGGGACAAGTGTGTCCTGATTGCCAATCAGAGCCAGGTGAGGGAGTCAGACCAGAGAAGTGGTTGCAAATGAAACAAACAGGAAGCGGAAGGAAAAATAAGAGCACTAACAAGAAAAAATACAGAAACTTGAGGAAACAAACACAAATCCAAGATGGTCAGGACGGATCATAACTGTCTATTTAAGTTCAGCTTACATTTATTGTATGGAAAATAACCCATTTTATGTTTTGTTTAAAAAGAAAAAACAGCAACATTTAATAAATTACTATTATAACATCGGGTCTGGTTCAAACATAGATATGAGGTCTTTAATTTGATTTGCTGTTGTACTCTGTCTCAAAGTGTTAACATGTGCTCAATGTTTCCTTACCGTTATTGCTATGTTGTCTATTACCATTGTTGGTATTGTTCATTCTTCCTACATTTTTGATACAACTTATTGTTACATGTGGTAATGCCAACTTTATATAAAATTTGCATTATAATCTTTGAACAAAGTAACAGTGGAACTCAATGTATTAATCACTGTATGGAGAACTGGGGTATTCACACTCGCTTTCAGGCAAAACTGGACAATCATGCTTACATACTGTACATTACCTTTTGCATTATATTATGAATAATATTGTGTGTTTTCCACCTCAGTGTTTTCCAACCTTTTTTGAGCCAAGACACATTTTTTGCGTTGAAAAAATCCGGAGGCACACCACCAGCAGAAATCATTAAAAAAAACAGAACTCAGTAGACAGTAAAAAGTTGTTGTAGCAATTGCTGGATATAACTTTAAAGCATAACCAAGCATGCATCCCTATAGCTCTTGTCTCAAAGTAGGTGTACTGTCACCACTTGTCACTACACACCGTGACTTATTTTGAGTTTTTTGGTGTTTTCATGTGTATAGTGTTTTAGTTCTGGTCTTGCGCTCCAATTTTGGTGGCTTTTTCTCTTTTGTTGGTATTTTCCTGTAGTAGTTTCATGTCTTCCTTTGAGCGATATTTTCCGCATCTGCTTTGTTTTAGCAATCAATAATATTTCAGTTGTTTTTATCCTTCTTTGTGGGGACATTGTTGATTGTCATGTCATGTTCGGATGTACATTGTGGACACAGTCTTTGCTCCTCTGTAAGTCTTTGCTGTCGTCCAGCATTCTGTTTTTGTTTACTTTGTAGCCAGTTCAGTTTTAGTTTCGTTCTGCATAGCCTTCCCTAAGCTTCAATGCCTTTTATTATGGGCACTGACCTTTTGTTTATTTTTGATTTAAGCATTACATACATTTTTACCTGCAAGCTGCCTACCGCTGTTTCCGACATCTACATAGCAATTAGCTACCTGCTGCCACCTACTGATATGGAAGAGTATTACACGTTTACTCTGCCGCGCTCTAGACAGCACCGACACTCAACAAAAACACATCATTTGCGGACTATAATTACTGGTTTGCAAATTATATTTTTAACCCAAAAAGGTGAAATTAGCTAATCTCCCACGGCCCACCAGACTATCTCACAGTGGTTGAAAAACACTGGTTTACCTTGTATTTTTTTTTTTTTTATGTCATTGCCTGAAATAAATGAAAAAAACAAAATAAAGAAAAAAAAATATGGGCCTTTAAGGGGTCAAAATAATAAACATTTGGTATTTTTTACCTGGACTTTGAATGAAAAAAATAAATACATTGATAATATATTTTTAATGGTTTTATACCCATTTAAATATTCATCCTATTGTTGTCCTTACCATTGCATGCACTGCAAAAAGTGAAATCTAAGTAAGATTAAATATCTTAAAAATGGGTGATGTTTGCTTTTTTTTCTGTCTGATAAGATAATTCTTCTCACCATGCAGATTTTATGTTAAGTGTTTTACTCGTTTTACGGGTTTTGGTCCTTAAGTATCTCAGTAAGATATTACAGCTTGTTGCTGAGATTTTATGACTTATATATTGAATAAAACATGCTTGAAACTGGAATATCAACTGTTGCAAAGCTTTGTATAAAACTACTTTTTTAAAGTAATAATTATTTACTTCAAGCATGCACGAAAAATCATGACGCCGAGCGCATATCATTATGTCAAGATAATTGCACTAGCATTTACCTAATTTAAGAATATTTTTCCACGTATTGAGCAAAAAGGTCTCTTTTTTTTCTACCACAAAAAGTGCACTTGTTATTAGTGAAAATATACTTATTTTAAGGTATTTTTGGGTTCATTGAGGTTAGCTAATTTTACTTGTTTTGGAAAGTCTTGACAAGCCAAATTTTCTTGTTCTATTTGCAGAAAAATTTACTTAGTTCAAATAAAATACCCCGATTTTTTGTATTTTTTTTCTTGTTTTGAACACTGGCCTTTTGCATTGTGAGGTGTTTGAAATTAAATGTCAAGACCTAATTGTGCTGCAACATTTGTCCACTTTGCATGGTTTTCAAGTCCGTGAGAGGCCAAAATAAAAACACTCCAGTAAAATAAAGAAGCATGATTACTACATACCTGCATTCTCTCCAGCATATCGAAGAACTCTGCGGACTGAAAGAGAGAAAAAAGGGAATTGTTAGAAACCGACGACGAAAGCCCGCCATCAAACACGAGATTGGTATCTTGACACCAAACGCAAACAGCAATTTCTAAATGTAAACATCTTACTCTGCACTGAGTCTGCAACTGGAGTTGACTATGTTCTTGCAGTATTAGCACAAGCCAGTCAAGAGGGCAGCGCCCTTTTTTCACACCCGTGTGCACGCACTCTGATAAGCAGCAACTTCCTCCAAGAGGAACACACACACACACACACACACACACACACACACACACACACACACACAAACACACACACATGTGCATCCCTGAATGCATTTACATGGCCTCCTCCTGGGGTTGCCACCTTGTCACACAAACAAGCTGCCAGGGTGAAAATGGCCAGCATGCTTTGTGTCTTCGCCTGCAGGCTTCAACACGTGTGGAGGAAGTATTGACTGTTACGCAAGCGCACGTGAAACCATGGGGACCAAAAAAAGAACCAACAGAAAAAAAAAAACCCTTCCCGCTTTAAAGGGCAGTATTATCGGAAACAATTCCTGAACATCCAATTTAGTGAAGTGAATTATATTTACCGTATTTCTTTGAATTGCCGCCGGGGCGCTAATTAATTTAAAACCTCTTCTCACTCCTGCGCTTACCAAAGGCATGCGGTAAAAGTAAGCATGCGCTTATTTTAAAACCTTTTCTCACTCCGGCACTTACCAAAGGCATGTGGTAAATTTTTTAGTGTGATGTAAGCTTGGACCTTAAATCCTACTGAATAGCTCTTAATCTTCTTGCCTTTATGCGATTTCAAATTAACGGTATTGAAATCAGCCTCCTCCATTTTGAAAATGATGACAGAGGAAGTGTCACTTGTGACGTCACGAGTTTGACTAGGCGTTAATACTAAGCATGCGCTAATTATTTTGCGAAGCGAGTTCGACCCGGCAGTAATTCAAGGCATGCGCATACTACATGCCCTACGGCAATTCAAGGAAATACGGTATATTTATATATAGCGTTTTTCTCTAGTGACTGAACGCGCTTTACATAGTGAAACCCAATGTCTAAGTTACATTTAAACCAGTGTGGGTGGCACTGGGAGCAGGTGGGTGAAGTGTCTTGCCCAAGGACACAACGGCAGTGACTACACTGCAAAAACTGAAATCTAAGTAATAGGGCTGCGAATCTTTGGGTGTCCCACAATTCGATTCAATATTGATTTTTGGGGTCGCGATTCGATTATAAATCAATTTTTTTGATTCAACGCGATTCTCGATTCAAAAACGATATTTTTCCGATTCAAAATGATTCTGTATTCAATCAATACATAGGATTTCAGCAGGATCTACCCCAGTCTGCTGACATGCTAGAAGAGTAGTACATTTAAAAAAATAAAACTTTTATAATTGTAAAGGACAATGTTTTATCAATTGATTGCAACAATGTAAATTTGTTTAAACTATTAAGCGAACCAAAAATATCACTTATTTTATCTTTGTGAAAATATTGGACACAGTGTGTTGTCAAGCTTATGAGATGCGATGCAAGTGTAAGCCACTGTGACACTATTCTTCTTTTTTTTATTTTTATAAACGTCTAATGTTTATGTCAATGAGGGATTTTTAATCACTGCTATGCTGAAATTATAACTTTAAGAATATTTTTCAACATACTGAGAAAAAATGTCTCATATTTGTTTTATCTATCAAGAAAAGTGCACTTGTTATTAGTGAGAATGGGTAACACATGGCATACTGACAAAGCTTAACCTATTGTTACTATAACAATGGTGGGGCGGTATAGCTCGGTTGGTAGAGCAGCCGTGCCAGCAACTTGAGGGTTGCAGGTTCGATTCCCGCTTCCGCCATCCTAGTCACTGCCGTTGTGTCCTTGGGAAAGACACTTTACCCACCTGCTCCCAGTGCCACCTACACGGGTTTAAATGTAACTTAGATATTGGGTTTCACTATGTAAAGCGCTTTGAGTCACTAGAGAAAAGCGCTATATAAATATAATTCACTTCACTTCACTTCAATCTACACGATTAATATAGGTTGCCTCTTTCTCCTCCCCTCCATCTTTTGGTATTCCTTTTTATTTTTTTTATTTATTATTATTATTATTTTTTAATCTTTCTAGTTATCATTTTGTATACGTATTGTTGCATTTGATCAACTGTATTGTTGATAATAGAGGTAAACTATTGGTACTGCTCATAATCAATAGTGCTTTTTCTAGTGGTATTTGTATTCCTCCAGTTATATTGTATTATGGATTATGGATTATATTTATATAGCGCTTTTCTCTAGTGACTCAAAGCGCTTTACATAGTGAAACCCAATATCTAAGTTACAATTAAACCAGTGAGGGTGGCACTGAGAGCATGTGGGTAAAGTGTCTTGCCCAAGGACACAACGGCAGTGACTATGATGGCGGAAGCGGGAATCGAACCTGCAACCCTCAAGTTGCTGGCACGGCCACTCTACCAACCGAGCTATACCGCCCCACAATTGTAAAAATGTCCTTTGTAATTTCTATATTATTATTTATTTCACTAACTGTTTCTTTGCTATCACTTTTACGATCATATTTGTACATATCGTATGTGCTGGTGTTGTTCTATTTTTGTTGTTGTTTTTGTTGTTATTGTTGTTTTTGCTGTTGTTTTTATCCCTCTGTCTAATCCCTCTCTTATCCCCACAATTTCCCCCTCTGTCTTCCTTTTTTTCTCTTTCTATCCCCTACTGCTCCGGCCCGGCTGCACCAAATGATAATATAAATACATTTAATAAAGTCAAATTCAAATAAGGCAACAAGAGATCGGGACAGAATGGGACGGCGTGGCGCAGTGGGAGAGTGGCCGTGCGCATCTCGAGGTTCCCTGGTTAGATCCCCACCTAGTACCACGTCCGTTGTGTCCTGAGCAAGACACTTCACCCTTGCTCCTGATGGGTGCTGGTTGGCGCCTTGCATGGCTGCTCCCTCCATCAGTGTGTGAATGTGTGTGTGAATGGGTAAATGTGGAAGTAGTGTCAAAGCGCTTTGAGTGCCTTGAAGGTAGAAAAGCGCTATACAAGTACAACCCGTTTATCATTTAAGTATCCTACACTTCTCTTTTGTAAAGTAAATCTGAACAGCCGATATGGGCATCTACATCAATTATATGATTTGCGTGAGAAGCTGGACAGGACAAAAAAACCCCCCCAAAAAACCAAACAAAAACATTTGTGAGAATGTACTTTTTTAAAGGTATTTTGGGATTCATTAAGGTTAGCTAATTTGACTTGTTTTGGAAAGTCTTGACAAGCCAAATTTTCTTCTTCTATTGGCAGATCATTTTGCTTAGTTCAAGTAAAATACCCCTTATTTTTGTATTTTTTCCCCTTGTTTTTGAACATTGACTTTTTGCAGTGTAGGATGGCGGACGCGGGAATTGAACCTGGAACCCTCACGGCCACTCTACCAACAGAGCTATGCCGCCCCAACTTTACTCGCCGGAGTTCAGAAACGTCATACCCGTGAACTGAGGGGGGTGAGGGGGGCTGCCAGAGACAGGGAAAGTCTTCTAAGGCGTTTTACAACCGTTTGAATGATTCCAGCAGTAAAACCCTGGAGATAACTACATTTTGAGGGGCACTAATAAAACCCAGTGTTACCTGAAATTACTTTGGATGAAAGCTATAAATCTAGCGCGGCTCCCGTCACCTATAAACGTTATCACAGGGTAGATGTTATGAATTGGGCAGGCATGAACTGCATGGTCCAAAAATGATGTCGCCGATGACGGCTGATTGGTGCTATGACCGAAGTTCAAGCCAACTGTTGGTCCAAATCCAAGTTTACACTAGGCCGGATAATGTTATCCAGGGTAAATCACACCTAACCTTATCCGTGTCAACACACAACAATTCAGCCGTTTAAAAGACCCCCGCCCCGCTCCGTCCGCCGGCGCAACGCGACCTAATTGGCATTCGCGGAAAACGCGCACGTCGTAGTCATCTGTTGCTTTGTGTGCAAGTTCTTCAATTGAACTTATTTGAACAATATCCTGTCATGTCTTGGTGATCATGTTTAGTTTGGTTTAGTTCATGTCACGCACCTGATTCATTTGGACTCGCGCACCTGTTAATCACGTCACCTCTATTTAAGCCTGTAGTTGCCAGGCAGTCAGCCTGGCGACATCACCCTCTACCCACCCTTGTTATCCATGGTGATGATCCATGCTGCTCTTTTTCATGCTCTTTTCTCGTTCCAAGTAAGTTTTCGTTATTCATGCCATAGTTTGCAAGTTTTGTAATAGTTTTTGTTTTCTTAGCCAAGTTTTGTACCTCCTCTGTGAGCGCCTTTAGTTTTTTCCTGTTTATAGGGACCGTGTGGCACAGTGGGAGAGAGGCCGTGCGCGACCCAATGGTTCCTGGTTCAATCCCAACCTGGTACCAACCTCGTCACGTCTGTTGTGTCCTTGAGCAAGACACTTCCACCCTTGCTCCTGATGGGTGTTGGTTAGCGCCTTGCATGGCAGCTCCCTCCATCAGTGTGTGAATGTGTGTGTCAACGGGTAAATGTGGAAGTAGTGTCAAAGCGCTTTGAGTACCTTGAAGGTAGAAAAGCGCTATACAAGTACAACCCATTTATTTATTTATTTATAGTATAATTAAAATATGTCATTACCTTCACGCCATGTCCGATCCAGTCGCTTTGCACCACAGGAAAACAAATCACACCAAAGTCCCCGTCTTGACATATCTAGTGTTGTGGTATTTCAATTAACTGGAATCCAGTGTGCCCTATTGTAGTGAATTACACCTGAACCATCATAAATTAATCAAATCTTTATTCGACACGTAAACAATGTGATAAAGAACATTCAACATTAATCAATCCAGGGCAGTGTTTTCAACCTTTTTGGAGCCGAGGCCCCTTTTTTTTCATTGAAAAAATGCGGAGGCAGACCACTGGAAGAAAATATTTAAAAGATTAACTCAGTAGTCGATATTGACGGTAAAAAATAATTCTAGTAAGTTTTTTATCTGAATTCAAACCCTAACCTCTTGTCTCAAACTACTGTCACGACCTGTCACATCACGCCGGGACTTATTTGAAGTTTTTGGGTGTTTTCCTGCGTGTAGTGTGTTACCCTCCTATTTTAGTGGCTTTTCCTGTTTTCTTAGTATTTTCCTGTAGCAGTTTCATGTCTTCCTTTGAGCGCTATTCAATCCGCACCTGCTTTCTTTTAGCAATCAAGACTATTTCAGTTGTGCGGACACTATCCTTCTTTGTGAGCGTTTTCCGTTCGGGCTCCAGTACTCTGGAATACCCTCCCGGTAACAGTTTGAGATGCTACCTCAGTAGAAGCATTTAAGTCTCACCTTAAAACTCATCTGTATACTCTAGCCTTTAAATAGACTTCCTTTTTAGACCAGTTGATCTGCTGCTTCTTTTCTTTCTCCTATGTCCCCCCCTCCCTTGTGGAGGGGGTCCGGTCCGATGACCATGGATGAAGTACTGGCTGTGCAGAGTCGAGACCCAGGATGGACCGCTCGTCGGGACCCAGGATGGACCGCTCGTCTGTATCGGTTGGGGACATCTCTATGCTGCTGATCCGCCTCCGCTTGGGATGGTTTCCTCTCGCTGCTGTCTTGGATCCGCTTGAACTGAACTCTCGCGGCTGTGTTGGAGCCACTATGGATTGAACTTTCACAGTATCATGTTAGACCCGCTCGACATCCATTGCTTTCGGTCCCCTAGAGCGGGTAGGGTTGCCCACATCTGAGGTCCTCTCCAAGGTTTCTCATAGTCAGCATTGTCACTGGCGTCCCACTGGATGTGAATTCTCCCTGCCCACTGGGTGTGAGTTTTCCTTGCCCCTTTGTGGGTTCTTCCGAGGATGTCGTAGTCCTAATGATTTGTGCAGTCCTTTGAGACATTTGTGATTTGGGGCTATATAAATAAACATTGATTGATTGAATTAGGTACCGGCTGCCACCTACAGATATGGAAGAGTATTACAGGGTTACTCTGATTATAATTACTGGTTTGCATATAATATTTTTAACCCAGTTAGGTGAAATTACATAATCTCTCACAGGACACCAGACTCTATCTCACAGCACACTAGTGTGCCACGACACATTGGTTGAAAAACACTGATCTAGGGAACTAGATATCTTGACAGAACTCCTAACTCTTTCGCCTTCACCTTCATTGTCTATTCATTTTTAGTGACTTTATATACTTTCATCGACGGCCAGGTAATACAAAGCACACGCTATCTTTTTTATCACATCCACGGGAGCTCGCATTCTCGTTGTCTCTCCTTCGACAAATGGACAAAGTTTTCTTGGCGTCTGAAAAGTGTTGTATCCCAAATAGCTGCAATCGCTTTCTCTTAAGGTATTCACGAGTGATTTCCACAGGCGTCTGTACACGTAGAAAGAGAAACACGGGCATGCCTGGATGACTCGCTTTCATATTTCTAGTGGTTAACTCCGAGCTACAAAACCGCTTTATTATGAAGATGGGTGTGGCGTGTTCTTTCTGACATCATTTCTTGTGTGGAGCGAGGTCTTTCTGGCATGACTTCTTCTTCGAACTCACTTTGTAAATGATCAATGAGTCCATACAAAGCTAAGTGCCGGAGATTCAAGAATTACACGCCTGACTTACCCGTATAAAAATTGGTCCGAGGAGGGGGACCTTAAACGCTGGTTAGTGTGGCTGAAACGGGGCTTAGGCTAAATAATTATTTGTTCAAGGGATTAAAAGACTCAGTGTAGACATGGCCTTAATCAGGTCCTTCATGGGATAAATACATCTCCATTCCAGATTATCCATATTGGGTCCTTAGTCAACCACAGAAAAGAGGGACAACCAACCGAATAGGGATTGAACCCACGCTGCCTGCACAGAAGTCAAGCAAGTCAACCACTAGACCAGTGAAGTCCATCAATCCATCCGCTTTTCCAACACCATATCTTGGACTCGTCTCCAGTCAATTACACGGCACGGGCTAAAAAACTATAACTTACAGACGTATATCATTGTTAAATTTTTGAAGGTGAGACTTTTTGAAATCCCTATGTAAAATTGACGATGCTGATCAGTAGCATGTATATGGCATATACAATGTAAATTAGCATTGAGCTAGCTTGAAAAGTGGGGCCTGCTTTTGAACGCTATGCATCAGGCGTCCTTGCTTTGTTGGCAGGAAAATAGCATATACCACAGGAAATCCACTATGGATACCCCTTTGCCCACTATGTGCTTGAACACCAGCATCATGTGCAACTCAAGTATGGAAAATTGGTATTGTTTGATTCTCTGTGAAACGGTCTTCGGTTCTACAAAATTTGGTCCATACCTATGAAAGTACCAAATTCGGTACTCATTCTAGGGTTGCCAACAGTCCCTTGAAAAATGAAAGTGTCCCACTAACAGTTCGAGATGCTACCTCAGTAGAAGCATTTAAGTCTCACCTTAAAACTCATCTGTATACTCTAGCCTTTAAATAGACCTCCTTTTTAGACCAGTTGATCTGCCGCTTCTTTTCTTTTTTCTCCTATGTCCCCCCCTCCCTTGTGGAGGGGGTCCGGTCCGATGACCATGGATGAAGTACTGGCTGTCCCAGACCCAGGATGGACCGCTCGTCGGGACCCAGGATGGACCGCTCGCCTGTATCGATTGGGGACATCTCTACGCTGCTGATCCGCCTCTGCTTGAGATGGTCTCCTGTGGACGGGACTCTCGCTGCTGTCTTGGATCCGCTTTGGACTGAACTCTCGCGGCTGTGTTGGAGCCACTATGGATTGAACTTTCGCAACATCATGTTAGACCCGCTCGACATCCATTGCTTTCGGTCCCCTAGAGGGGGGGGGGGGGTTGCCCACATCTGAGGTCCTCTCCAAGGTTTCTCATAGTCAGCATTGTCACTGGCGTCCCACTGGATGTGAATTCTCCCTGCCCACTGGGTGTGAGTTTTCCTTGCACTTTTGTGGGTTCTTCCGAGGATGTTGTAGTCGTAATGATTTGTGCAGTCCTTTGAGACATTTGTGATTTGGGGCTATATAAATAAACATTGATTGATTGAATGATTGACTTTTACAAACAAAAATATGCGTTACGTTTTGAGCTGTCAAGGGACTTACACTGTCCTGCATTTTAGCCACAAGAGTAAAAAAATAGTCCCTAAAATATCCATACATTCGAACGAATACAGCTTAGACAACAGTTTGCCGCAGGCTAAGGTTGAACCAATCGATGCCAGCGGGTCTGATCACTCACCTGTCAAACTCATTGTAGTTAAACTTTTCTGGCATTTATTTGTGTTTATTGCCTTGGCTGCTGTCACTCTGCTCAGCGTGTTGTAAGCTCGCTAGAATGATCTGCCAAGCTTCGAATGTGACTTTTTATCACAATTACAATTCTCCTTTATTTCTGAGCTGCTTATAGCTATTATGTTTAACTTATTTAGAAGTGTCATTAAACAACTCTGCACTCTAGTTCCTGCTATGATTACTAATATATATATACATATACACGTTGGGTCAGCAAACAGATGCAATTTCAACCTCTGTAAATCTATTTCGTAGGCTTCCCTCCTTTTCAGGGGATTTTATATATATATATATATATATATATATAAATATATAAATAAAATCCCCTGAAGAGCAGGGAAACCTGTGACACAGGCTTGTAGGGATGAAATAGCCTTTGTGTTTTTTTCCTGACATAACGTATATTCCGCGGTATTGACCATTGAAACCTCGACTATACAAACATTATATATATATATATATATATATATATATATATATATATATATATATATATATACTCTCGCGGCTGTGTTGGAGCCACTATGGATTGAACTTTCGCAGTATCATGTTGGACCCGCTCGACATCCATTGCTTTCGGTCCCGTAGAGGGGAGGGGAGGGGGGGGGGGGGGGTTGCCCACATTTGAGGTCCTCTCCAAGGTTTCTCATAGTCATCATTGTCACTGGCGTCCCACTGGGTGTGAGTTTTCCTTGCCCTTATGTGGGTTCTTCCGAGGATGTCGTAGTCGTAGTGGTTCGTACAGTTCTTTGAGACATTTGTGATTTAGGGCTGTATAAATAAACATTGATTGATATATAAATATATATATACAAAAAAAACCTTTCCATATGAGTTGGGAGATTGTGTTAGATGTAAATATAAACGGAATACAATCATTTGCAAATCATTTTCAACCCATATTCAGTTGAATATGCTACAACAAGACAACATATTTGATGTTCAAACTGATAAACATCTTTTTTTTTGCAAATAATCATTAACTTTAGAATTTGATGCCAGCAACACGTGACAAAGACGTTGGGAAAGGTGGCAATAAATACTGAGAAAGTTGAGGAATGCTCATCAAACACTTATTTGGAACATCCTCCAGGTGTGCAGTTTAATTGGGAACAGGTGGGTGCCATGATTGGGTATAAAAAAAGCTTACCAAAAATTGCTCAGTCTTTCACAAGAAAGGATGGAGCGAGGCACACCCCTTTGTCCACAACTGCGTGAGAAAATAATCAAACAGTTTGAGAACCATGTTTCTCAAAGTGCAATTGCAAGAAATTTAGGGATTTCAATATCTACGGTCCATAATATCATCAAAGGTTCAGAGAATCTAAAGAAATCACTCCACGTAAGCGGCATGGCCGGAAACCAACATTGAATGACCGTGACCTTTGATTTCTCAGAGGGCACTGTATCAAAAAACTGACATCAATCTCTAAAGGATATCACCACATGGGCTCAGGAACACTTCAGAAAACCATTGTCACTAAATACAGTTTGTTGCTACATCTGTAACAGCAAGTTAAAGCTCTACTATACAAAGCGAAAGCCATTTATCAACAACATCCAGAAACACAAATGCTGCCGGCTTCTCTAGGCCAGAGATCATCTAAAATGGACTGATGCAAAGTGGAAAAGTGTTCTGTGGTCTGACTAGTCCACATTTCAAATATTTTTTGGAAATATTCGACATTGTGTCATCCGGAACAAAGAGGAAGCAAACCATCCAGACTGTTATCAATGCAAAGTTCAAAAGCCAGCATCTGTGATGGTATGGGGGTGCATTAGGGAACAAAGCATGGGTAACTTACACATCTGTGAAGGCACCATTAATGCTGAAAGGTACATACAGGTTTTGTGTGTGTATATATTACTGCCAATGGTACATTTAGATGTTTATAGATACATGTTCAGATTATATATGTAATGTAGTAACATCTTATGAACACGGTTGATTATTAACAAACATCTCAAATATATATTATATATATATATATATATATATGGAACAGGGTCAATTACGTCTTGTAAATCATTTATTTTCTAATTTTTTATTATTGTTATACACAAAATATGTAAGTTACATGTAAATACCTGAATATTGTTTGATGTTTTGTCAATATGGAAGCATTGTCTCGTTGTCCCTCCTACTGCAATAATTACTGTGACACCTATCTTTTTATATGCGTTAGACACGCCCTCCAACTTCCCTTTTTGTCTACGATAACGGGAGAGGTAGGCGTTCATGCGACGACAGAAAATGTCTTGTTAAGAACTTTAATTCATTTCTTGTTCATTATTATATATTTGTGTAGGGGCTCGACGATGGCACAAAGTTTTGATGACGATTGTATCCTGTGTTATCAGGTATGTTTTTATTTTACTGTGTATGTAACTATGCTTCCCTTTTTGTCTACGATAACGGGAGAGGGGCTCGACGATGGCACAAAGTTTTGATGATGATTGTATTCTGTGTTATCAGTAAAGTGCAGTGGAGAAACCCATGGTGTCGGTCGTCTTACATAAAAAACACACAACGCAGAGGAAAAGACCACCGGTTACATATATATATCTATATATCTATATCTATATCTATATATATATATATATATATATATATATATATATGTATATATATATCTATCTATCTATCTATCTATCTATCTATCTATCTATCTATATATATATATATATATATATGTATATATATATATATATATATATATATATATATATATATATATATATGTATATATCCTTAACCCATCAATACCCATACATTTATTTTACAGATATTTTTCAATCATTTTCTTTCGTCCACAGCAGTGTTGTTCTGTTTGCACCTTCACATTGCTCAAAACCACTTCAGCCAAAGTTAGCATCATCCTTGCATGACCGGCAGGTATTACCAACCACAAAATAGCCACAGAAACTGAGTCATCCGTGTGTTTCAGTGGTAGGGTAGTACAGAACCCCAGACCCACATACCCATGCAAGTCCATGTGATGAGACAGTCAGCTGTTAATATCGTTCAGTATAATTTTTTTTTTCCGCCGACAAGTCAGCACAGCAAGCACAAAAAAAAACACCTAACAAACATTTTCTGTCACATTCTTGCCAGTTCAGTGAGTCAGAATATTGATGCACCTGAAACATGACAACCGGTCCTGTGTTCTTTACGTGACTCACCCCATAAAACCTCGATTCCCTTTCTCCAGCTGGCTTTTTAATCCCAGTCGTACATGCAAAGCCTTTGCTTTAAACAGGAAATTCAAGTCAGCCGGGGAACTCTGCTAAAGCACAAAACGGGTTGTACCAGTGTGATTGTGTCTTCACATAACACAAAAAAAACACACACACACATCATGCCTAACACATTGTTAGGTTTCCCATGTTGGAGAACTGGTCTTTGAAGATAGATGTATCCAATATATTTTGTTCAGTATACCTTCAACTGCTAAGTAAACATTAAAAATGCATGCTTCTAGGCTCCGCACAAGCACAGTGCACATATAAACACCTTCACTGGGGTGCACATGTAGAACTGTTACCTTTCTCTACCTATTAAAAAAACAACTGCAAAGAGAGGAGCGCACATATGATGTAAAGATATACAACACATACTGTACAGTACAATAAATGGCAAAGTCTGTATGCAACAGTGAGTGGCAAACTAACGCACGTTGCAATGGCATAACAAAGCAAAAAAAAAAGGTGCACCTTGTTAACGGAATGCTTTTATTAAGTCACACGCAGGGGTGACCTAATTCCCAGCGCCCTAGCTGCTGTGTAAACAAGCAAGGTCATTTTTGGCTGAGGCGTCAGTCACCGTGTAAAGGAGGAAAAAGGTCAAATTGATACACGACCCTTTTGCCGTGCAGCAAATGAGACATCAGAAATGCAATCAAACCTTCAACCCCGAACTCACCCCTGAGGTTGAACAACTCGTTTTAATATTTGTGTTCCTGAATAATAGTGGGTTTTACTTCAATTCAAGCAATATCTGGTTTTCATCATGCCATCATTTTGGTTTGCTGATTTCGACTGTAATTCTCACGCGCAGAGTGCGCTATTGTCATCGGCAAATGTTATTAGCTTGAAGTCTTCCGAGGGCTTTACAAATGGCATTGATATACCCAACCCTGTTTCCATATTAGTTGGGAAATTGTGTTAGATGTAAATATAAACGGATTACAATGATTTGCAAATCCTTTTCAACCCATATTCAGTTGAACGCACCACAAAGACAAGATATTTGATGTTCAAACTCAAAACATTTATTTTTTGTTGCAAATAACAATTAACTTAGAATTTCATGGCTGCAACACGTGCCAAAGTAGTTGGGAAAGGGCATGTTCACCACTGTGTTACATCAAATTTTCTTTTAACAACACTCGATATACGTTTGGAAACTGAGGAAACTAATTGTTGAAGCTTTGAAAGTGGAATTCTTTCCCATTCTTGTTTTATGTAGCGCTTTAGTCGTTCAACAGTCCGGGTTCTCCGCTGTCGTATTTTACGCTTCATAATCCGCCACACATTATCGATGGGAGACAGGTCTGGACTGCAGGCCGCCCAGGAAAGTACGCGCACTCTTTTACTACAAACACCACCCTGTTGTAACATGTGGCTTGGCATTGTCTTGCTGAAATAAGCAGGGGCGTCCATGATAACGTTGCTTGGATGACAACATATGTTGCTCCAAAACCTGTATGGACCATTCAGCATTAATGTTGCCTTCACAGATCCGTAAGTTACCCATGCCTTGGGCACTAATGCACCCCCATACCACCACAGACGCTGGATTTTGAACTTTGCACTTATAACAATCCAGATGGTTATTTTCCTCTTTGTTCCGGAGGACACCACGTCCACAGTTTCCAAATATAATTTGAAATGTGGACTCATCAGACCACAGAACACTTTTCCACTTTGCATCAGTCCATGTTAGATGAGCTCGGGCCCAGCGAAACTAGCGCGTTCCTTGGTGTTGTTGATAAATGGGTTTTGCTTTGCACTTACAGATGTAGTAACCACCTGTATTGACTGACAGTGGTTTTATAAAGTGTTCCTGAGCCAATGTGGTGATATCCTTTACACACTAATGTCGGTTTTTGATGCAGTACCGCCTGAGGGATCAAGGTTCTGTAATACCATCGCTTACGTGCATTGATTTCTCCGGATTCTCTGAACCTTTTGATGAATTTACGGACCGTAGATGGTAAAATCCTTAAATTCCTTGCAATAGCTTGTTGAGAAATGTTTTTCTAAAACTGTTCGACAATTTGCTTACAAAGTGTTTACCCTCGCCCCATCCTTGTTTGTGAATTACTTAGCATTTCATAGAAGCTGCTTTTACACCCAATCATTGCACCCACCTGTTCCCAATTAGCCTGCACCACCTGTGGGTTGTTCCAAAAAAGTGTTTGATGAGTAGTTCTCAACTTTATCAGTATTTATTGCCATCTTTCCCAACGTCTTTATCACGTGTTGCTGGCATCAAATTCTACAGTTAATGATTATTTGGAAAAAAAAAAAAAAGATTGTTAGTTTGAACATCAGATATGTTGTGTTTGTAGCATATTAAACTGAATATGGGTTGAAAATGATTTGCAAATCATACTATTCTGTTTATATTTACATCTAACACAATTTCCCAACTCATATGGAAACAAGGTTTGTATAAATTAAATAATTTTGGTCCCAGGACGGACCCTTGGGGTACACCACAAGATACATCTAAGCCTTCTGATGTGTGACCTCCTTGGCCGGGCCTAGGCAATTATTTTGACTCGGGGGGCACATTTAGAGAAAAAAAATGTGTCTGGGGTCCAGTATTTCTATTTTTATAAACACTAATACAAAACCTCACAATAATGTCTGATTCAATGCTAAAAACGTTATGGCAGACTGCCTTGAAAACTTAATGGAATTTTACATTTTTCTATTAAGGATAAAACACTGAATATTGAAAACTGACAGGCTTGGAATAAGGAGTGGACTCGGATGCAGAGATGAGGTTCTATTAAAGCTTTTATTTTGAAAAACTCTTAAACCTCCAGAGCCAGAGTAATACGCATTTAATGAATAAACAAAACTGTCAGCGGAAAAAGTTCCAAAAAGGGATAAACCGAAAATCACTCCTAAAAAGGAGGAAAATACTAAAAAAAGACGAACTATAATTTGTGTTGTGTCTGCTATGAAAACATTTACATAAAACGCTCCAACAGGAGTAAGAACAAAAATGGCTATAAATATTTCTACTCTAAAAAAATAAACAAAAAAATCACTCGAAAAACTTTGAGTAGGAAAAGGTATTTAGAAAAAAATCAAAACTCACCACTTTGGTTGAACAAAGGCTAGATTAACAAAGGTCGCTCTAAGGAGGAGAAAAAATGAAATTCTAAATTATAGCATGGGATTCTTTGTTCCAAGGAAATAGACGTGGGAAGAGGCAAGGCATGGATACGAACATGAACATGGACTTGGAGGCTAGACTGACACGAACGCTCGAGGCGTTGGAGGCTAGACTGACACGAATGCTCGAGACGATCTGGTGTCACAGTTATTTGTTGTTGAACCCCAAGATGCAGAGATGGAGGCAGGCATGGAGTGAGCAAACATGATTTTAATATAAATATTAAGACATAACCAAACAAAGGGTTCAAACCAAAAGCGCGCACGTGGGCGGATAAAAAAGCTCAAAAAAAGTCTGTGGGCTATAGAGCGTTTTCCGTTCGGGCTCCAGTACTCTGGAATGCCCTCCCGGTAACAGTTCGAGATGCTACCTCAGTAGAAGCATTTAAGTCTCATCTTAAAACTCATCTGTATACTCTAGCCTTTAAATAGACCTCCTTTTTAGACCAGTTGATCTGCCGCTTCTTTTCTTTCTCCTATGTCCCCCCCTCCCTTGTGGAGGGGGTCCGGTCCGATGACCATGGATGAAGTACTGACTGTCCAGAGTCGAGACCCAGGATGGACCGCTCGTCGGGACCCAGGATGGACCGCTCGCCTGTATCGGTTGGGGACATCTCTACGCTGCTGATCCGCTTGAGATGGTTTCCTGTGGACGGGACTCTCACTGCTGTCTTGGAGCCACTATGGATTGAACTTTCACAGTATCATGTTGGACCGCTCGACATCCATTGCTTTCGGTCCCCTAGAGGGGGGGGGTTGCCCACATCTGAGGTCCTCTCCAAGGTTTCTCATAGTCAGCATTGTCGCTGGCGTCCCACTGAATGTGAATTCTCCCTGCCCACTGGGTGTGAGTTTTCCTTGCCCTTTTGTGGGTTCTTCTGAGGATGTTGTAGTCGTAATGATTTGTACAGTCCTTTGAGACATTTGTGATTTGGGGCTATATAAATAAACATTGATTGATTGATTGATTGATAAAAAAACAAAAGGCCTTAGCATAGAAGCTAACAAGAAACAAAAAGGAACTTCAGCATGGAAGCTAGAGGATAAAAAACAGAAAAACTGGAAATAGCTATGGCTAACAAAAAGAGCTTACCGCTACGACGACCAGGACAAGATTTAGCACGACAGGTAATAGCTGAAATCAAAACGACACGACAAGAGCGACATGAGGCAACGACAATACAAAATGACAATACAATGATCCACCAACTGACACAAGACAAAGTAGGTACAAATAGGAGCCGGCTGATTGGCACAGGTGTGGCCAGATGCCAATCAGCCGCAGCTGAAGGGGAGCACAGCACTCAGGGAAAAAGACAGGAAGCTGACAAAATAAGAGCACTAGACAGGAACTAAGGACAGGAAATACTAAACACACTGAGGAGGAACACAGCACTCAGGGAACAAGACAGGAAGCTGACAAAATAAGAGCACTTGACAGGAACTAAAAGACAGGAAATACTAAACACAGGAAACAGAAAAATGCAGAGGAAAAAACTAAAACATAGACAAATTGTCAGGGGCAAGCCTGACATCTGGCACAGAACAAGGGGAGGCATGAGCTAAAATGGAACATGAGGATAATGGGAAACAGGTGGAAACAATCAAGGGTCAGGTAAGACGTCAGACTGGTGACACAAGAGGAAGGGCCCGTGATCTGAAACAAGAGGAATTGCTTTTCAAAATAAAACATGTAAATCACAAGACAGAAAAACCAAGACAAGACATCCCTCACCGCGGTGTGACATATAACAAATGAACGTTACACCCCCTTTTGATAGACACATTTTGCAATCAAGTGAAACACAACAAAAATGCAACACAGTGAAATATGAACACAAAGGGTAAAAAATAAATACAATCTGATACATTTGATACATCACTAAGCTTTAGAACTTTATTGTGAAAATCTCCTTCCGCGTCTGTGGTAACGCTTCCCGGTCACACGGCTTGGTGCCTCGTCTAAGCTGCTGTGACGCAGATGACCAAAGTAACTAATTAGATAACCATAGTAAATAATTAGATTACCATAGTAACTAGTATATTATCCAAAAGTGCATATTCCAACCATTAAAAATCTTTAGTATGTTGAAGACTTACGGCCATTAGAAAACATCACTGCACATCATAATGGCAGCTACACTTTCCATCTTGAAGATCTAAAAAAAATAATTTGGGAATGTCCGGCGGGCCAGATTGAAAGCTTAACGGGCCGCATGTGGCCTCCAGGCCCGAATTTGGTCCAGGTCTGTCCTCGGCTTTAACTTCTTAAAAAATCTTTTAACCTGGCTGGGAGTGCTTATGACTTCCAAGCATGCCTTGCTGCACCTTAGTAAAATATGCAACGTTGTTGTTTATTATAAACACTTGTTTGGAGCCACAGCCACTCGGGGGCG
>NC_084623.1:52757142-52804485 GCF_033978795.1 Nerophis ophidion | reverse complement strand
CAAAATCTACTTCTTCTCGCCAACAGTAATATAGTAAACCCTCGTTTATCGCTGTTAATTGGTTCCAGAAAAAGTAGAACGGATGCATTTTGGCTTATGAAACTAACAATAAAGGTGAAGTTATAACACTGAAACGCCCTCAGGAAGAGGTGCTTTAAGACATGCTAGCTAGCTAGCGGCTAACGTCCACCCGCCGTTGGCACTCTTTTAGCTACTTCTAAATCACTAATCCTTGCCTCCATGGCGATAAATAAAGTAAGTTTCTTACAAGTATCATCCCTGCAGGACGAGGAGTAGCTAAACATGCTTCAATACACACCGTAGCTCTCCGCCGTCAAAATGTAAACAAACGACATCGGTGACGTCCATTGTAATGATACCAAGTATAGACACGCATCTAGTCGATACTACTATAATTACGTCGATATTTTTTGGCATCACAACACCTTTCGTTTTTATGTTTGTATACTCAGGAAATATGTCCCCGGACACACGAGGACCAACGTATGATCCTGTAACGACTTGGTATCGGATTGATACCCGCATTTTACACACCCTAGGATGACAGGGGATGCAAAACAATAACAGTGCAATACGTTTTCATAACATGGTCACTACTGCCTACTTTGTCTTGTTATATTCTTATTTTACTGTTATATTTGTATTCCCATTGTTGCTTTTTATTTTTTATTCTTATTGTAATATTTCTCTATTTTGTTTCCATTTAAACCCCCATTATTTACTTGTTACTTTTATTTAAATTGATCTCAACTCTGTACACTGCTGCTGGAATTTTAATTTTCCTGAAGGAACTCTCCTGAAGGAATCAAAGTACTATCTATCTGTCTATCTATCTATCTATCTATCTATCTATCTATCTATCTATCTATTTTTGGTATCATCCAAAACCAATGTAAAGTATCAAACAACAGATGAATAAGTGATTATTACATTTTAACAGAAGAGGAGACAGAACATGTTAAAAGAGAAAGTAAGCAGATATTAACAGTAAATGAACAAGTAGATTAATAATAAATTTTCTACCACTTGTCCTTAAAAATGTTGACAAAATAATAGAATGAAAAATGACACAATATGTTACTGCATATGTCAGCAGACTCATTAGGAACCTTTGTTTGTTTACTTAATACTAAAAGACAAGTTGTCTAGTTCAATTTGGTACCGGGCCGCAGAATAATTTTTTATTAATTTTTTTGTTGTTGTTTTAAATAATAAAAAAATGTTTTTATTAAATCAACATAAAAAACACAATATACACTTACAATTAGTGCACCAAGCACAAAAACCTCCCTTTTTCATGACAAAAACTTCCCTTTTTCATGACAAAGAAAAAAAACAAAAAAAAGGACATCCCCCAACCCCCCCACCCGGGCCGCGGGACAAATTATTAAGCGTAGACCGGTCTGCGGATACAAAAAGGTTGGGGACCACTGGTCTAGTGTGTTCACTATTTTATTTAAGGACTAAATTACAATAATAAACATATGTTTAACCCTAACATTTTTTTGTTGAGATAAAAAGACAATAATGCTAATTTTTTTGTAGTCCCCCTTAATTATAAAAGTACAGAAAAGTATCAAAATAATTTTAGTACCAGTACCAAAATATTGGCATTGTTACAACACATTTAGAAGAGATGTTTTTTTCACTGAAGTGAAGTGAATTATATTTATATAGCGCTTTTCTCTAGTGACTCAAATCGCTTTACATAGTGACACCCAATATCTAGGTTACCTGCTCCCAGTGTGGGTGGCACTGGGAGCAGGTGGGTAAAGTGTCTTGCCCAAGAACACAACGGCAGTAACTAGGATGGCGGAAGTGGGAATCGAACCTGCAACCCTCAAGTTGCTGGCACGGCCACTCTACCAACCGAGCTATGCCGCCCCTAAAATTGAAAAATTTTAGGTTAAATTTTATACTGTTTTTGTACGTTCAAACCCCTGCATTAGATTAAGGGGGCCTAAAAATCCCCCCTTCCCCCTCTGATTCATTCAATCACAGGCTCTTCTTCATCCCCGTTTCCAAACTTCCCTCTTCAATCAAATACGGCCTTCCATTCACTTAAAAATCTATTGTGGCCCGCGACCTTTGCCCTTCCCCGACGACCCCCCCGACGAGGGCCTCCTTCACCTGGCTTTGTGCGGCGGGCTACACCTTCCGACTCTCGCTCACGCCCGCTTTTGTCCTTCTGACTTTGTTCAGTTCGTTAACCGACCCCCCCTTTCTGGGAACTCAAACAGAACGAGAGGAAAGAGTCAGAGATTCTCTTTTTAAAAATGTAAGAGAAAATTTGCTTAATTTTTTTAAACATAGAAGAGAAGTTTGTACGGACGAAATGTTGCACACTTTTCCGTCCATGGTTTTCATTCATGAGATTAGAACGTCAAAACCCCCACCCTCTGCCAGACACACACTGGCCTCCACCAGCACCAACAAACAGCAGATTAACTCAAAGAGAGGGATTACCAAATTAACTGTGAGGCAGGGCGATGAACCCCTCGCCTTGTTTTGTCTTTGGGATTGTCAATGGACATCACTCGGAGACAATGGAGCTCCGGCCGCGCCGCACAGGCCGGCTCGTCTCTCCCACAGACACCCGCAGGGACAAAAAGAAGACCCACACGGTTGAATCAGGAAGTTGGAGGCCTATAGGGTAGCTCAGCGGGTGGACAGACGATGCCAATTCAACAGGATTATGGCTCGCACCATTCAATAAGGAATTGACAAAGCACTTCAAGTATTAATTATACCACCATTTTATCTATTTGGCTTGGCACGGGTCTGCTTCCTTTTAAAGGCCTACTGAAACCCACTACTACCCACCACGCAGTCTGATAGTTTATATATCAATGATGAAATATTAACATTGCAAAACATGCCAAAACGGCCGGTTTAATTTACTAAATTGCAATTTTAAATTTCCTGCTGAGTTTATTGTTGAAAACGTCGCAGAATGATGACAGACTGTAAGGAAAATATTAGCACTGCACCACTCGCGGCTAAAAGTGGTCTGCTTTGACCGCATAATTACACAGTATTTTGGACATCTGTGTTGCTGAATCTATTGCAATTTGTTCAATTAATAATGGAGAAGTCAAAGTAGAAAGATGGAGTTGGGAAACTTTAGCCTTTAGCCACACAAACACACGGTGATTCCTTGTTTAAAATTCCCGGAGGTGAAACTTTACTATGGATCAGAGCGGTCAAGCGAACATGGATCCCGACCAAATGTCAACCGGCAGTTTTCGGTGAGAAAATTGTGGTAAAAAGTCGCCTCTTACCGGAGATCAGCTGAGCTTGCGCCGTCCATACAGCTGCCGTCGACTTCCCTCAGACACTGGCATCAAGACACCCGTGGACACACACTTCCAACTATCGGGTACTATTAACTCACTAAAACACTAGCAACACATTAGAAAGATAAGGGATTTCCCAGAATTATCCTAGTAAATGTGTCTAAAAACATCTGAATCCGTCCCAATGCAATCGCCTTTTTTTTAAATTTGATTTTATTAATTTTTTCTAGTCCTTCACTATCAATATCCTCAAACACGAATCTTTCATCCTCGCTCAAATTAATGGGGAAATTGTTGTTTTCTCGGTCCGAATGGGTCTTACTGCTGGAGTCTCCCATTAAAAACAATGTGAATATGAGTGGAGCCCTGCAACCCGTGACGTCATACGCACATACTTCCGGTAAAGGCAAGGCTTTTCTATTACCAACCAAAAGTTGCAAACTTTATGGTCAATGTTCTCTACTAAATCCTTTCAGCAAAAATATGGCAATATCGCGACACATAGAATGGACCCGCTAGTCCCGTTTAAATAAGAAAATCTCATTTCAGTAGGCCTTTAAAGGTTTGTTTTTTTCCCACTGGCAAAAGCCGGCACTATGAGGTAACTACTCTAACAAACCCAAAACCAGTAAAGTTGGCACGTTGTGTAAATGGTAAAAAAAAACAGATTACAATGATTTGAAAACCCTTTTCAACCTATATTCAATTGAATAGACTGCAAAGACAAGATTCTTAACGTTCGAACTGGAAAACTTACTTTGCAAATATTAGCTCATTTTGAATTTGATGCCTGCAACGTGTTTCAAAACAAACAAGGTGAACAGGCTAATGGGAAACAGGTGGGTGCCATGATTGGGTCTAAAAGCGGTTTCCATGAAATGCTCAGTCAATCACAAACAAGGACGGGGCGAGGGTCACCACGTTGTGAACAAATGCGTGAGCAAATTGTTTAAAAACAACAATTTCTCTAACAAGCTATTGCAAGGAATTTAGGGGTTTCACCATCTACAGTCCGTAATACCATCAAAAGGTTCAGATAATCTGGAGAAATCACTGCACGTAAGCAGCAATGCTGAAAACAAACATTGAATGCCCGTGACCTTAGATCTCTCCCCCTATATATATATATATATATATATATATATATATGTCTATCCGTGTTGGCCCTGCGATGAGGTGGCGACTTGTCCAGGGTGTACGCCGCCTTCCGCCCGATTGTAGCTGGAATAGGCGCCAGCACCCCCCGCGATCCCAAAAGGGAATGAGCGGTAGAAAATGGATGGATATATATATATATATATATATATATATATATATATATATATATATGATACATTAACAATATTTTTTTTTACATAAGCTGCAAAAAATATATTTTTAATTTACTTTAAAAACTGGCAGCTCAGTCACCATAATTTTGCAGTAAAAGCAGCGGGATATTTATAGCGCATAAACATTTTAATAAATGGAATGGAATAGAGAAACCATACCACTGTTTTTAGCGGTAAAATTCAAGTAACAGAGTTGCCAGTTTTTTTACTGTAAAATCTTCTTGTTTCAATGTTGTTTTTGTTCGTTTTTTATTGTCTTAGTGTCTTAATGTTTATAGAAAAAAAACACTACCAAAGTTGATTATACGGTAAAAAAAAAAAATCAGTCGGCGAAATTTAACCGTAACATCTATTGTTATTTTGCAGTCTACAGTTTGATAGATAACTTGTTTTAAAGTCATATGTCAAGCAGGTATTTAAGTACAGAAGTTATTTTTATTTTAACAAAAACAATATTTTTGGAATATATGATAATATAATATTTTGATTTTGATAATATTGAATTTTTGAAAGATGTGCAATTGCTTGCAGTACATAATTTTAATGTTAAAAAGGAAAATAACAAACATATTTAGTATGAGAAGATTAAAGGCCTACTGAAATGAGATTTTCTTATTTAAACGGGGATAGCAGGTCCATTCTGTGTCATACTTGATCATTTTGCGATATTGCCTTATTTCTGCAGAAAGGATTTAGTAGAAAACAACGACGATAAAGTTCGCAACTTTTGGTCGCTAATAGAAAAGCCCTGCCTTTACCGGGAGTATGTGCACGTGACATCATGAGTTGCAGGGCTCCACACATATTCACATTGTTTTTAATGGGAGCCACTAGTAGTAAGAGCAATTCGGACCGAGAAAGCGACAATTTCCCCATTAATTTGAACGAGGGTGAAAGATTCGTGGATTAGGATATTGATAGTGAAGGACTAGAAAAAAGAAAAAAAAAAGCGACGGCTCGGGCGACGGAAATGTTAACTTTTCATATGTAATTAAACACATTTACTAGGATAATTCTGAAAGATCTCTTATCTGCTTACTGTTTTAATAGTGTTTTAGTGAGATTTTAAAGATGGTAAAGACATACCTCGAGGTCGGATGGCTGCAGTGAACACACAGTGTCTCAGAGAGAAGCCGAGGAGCCAAGCTCACAGCTGCTGCAGGACGACGAATAATCCACTGATGTTTTCGGTAAGATATATATCACAATTTCCCCATCCAAAAACATGCTGGTTGATGTAGAGAAAACATGTCCGCTTGACCACTCTGCTTCACAACAAAAAAAGAAACACCGGCTGCGTCTCGGTGCTAAAGACAGCTGCAATACACCGCTTTCCACCAACAGCATTGTTCTTTATAAACTCCATTATTAAATGAACAAATTACAAAATATTCAGCAACACAGAATAAATACTGTGTAATTACGGCATGAACAGAGACGACTATTAGCCGTGTTTGGTGCTGCGCTAATATGTCCCCTCCAACACATGACGTCACGCGTATGCATCATCAGTCCGCGACATTTTCAACAAGAAACTCGCGAGAAATTTAAAATTGCAATTTAGTCAACTAAAAAGACCGTATTGGCATTTGTTGCAATGTTAATATTTCATCATTGATATATAAACTATCAGACTGCGTGGTCAATAGTAGTGGGTTTCAGTAGGCCTTTAAGCTTTTTATTAAGGCCTATTAGTTCCAGGCTTTCGAGGGCCACATAAAATAAAGTGGCGGGCAAGATTTGGCCGTCGGGGCCTTGAGTTCGACACCTGTGTGCTAAGCAAACATGATTTTGGGATGCGGGAGGAAGTCTGGGTGAACACAATTCCAATCCCAATATACTGAATGTAAGGCACACACTCAAAAACTAACATTTTATAATCAGTGTCTTAACAACATTTTATTTTTTTTGTAATGATAAAATAAAACAACAACATACGCCACACGGATGTCAGTGCAGCATTCCTGCAACACAATGCACCAATCACAACAATCTCCATTCAAACACCCCCCAGCTTCCCCCGACTGTTACATTTGTACATTTTGGTGTGAAACTGTGAAGATGTGTTTTCACTGAGAGTCACATGAGTGACATAGAGGTTCATCCCCAAAGCCCCTGCCCCTTCTAAGCACCGTTGTGGGTAGGGCCCTCCTCTCCGACAGTGGATGGGATGTGGCAAGGGCCTCGGGGATTAGGAGGCTTCTAGGCGGGCCTGAGAGTGGCTCTTTCTCCTTGTGACAGGGGGAAGTGACAGGCCGTCAGTACGCAAGAGACAGACAGCCAGCCAGCCAAAGACATCTGCATTCATTCAAGACCGCGGCTTAAAAACACCCTCAGTCTACACTCCCACACTCTGTGCCTTAAGGTCGGATCCTACGGGGACAGGCATCCAAATCATAGAAAGCACCTGTGTTCCCAAGATCTGGTCAGAAAAATATGTGAGTACATCAGTATTAGACATGAACCATCACTGGTTGCAGATGTGACACGACACGTTCAGAGGACTAAACCACTGGCCTTTGATCCGCTTGCATATGTCTGTGAGAAAGGGGCTGTTTCCATTTCACAGGATTATTAGAATTGTAAAGTATTTGAGTTGACAACAGTTTGAAGGATGTGTGCGCATGCATCTGCCTCTCCACCCTCCGTCCTTCCGTCCTCTCAGGACCGGGGAGGTTCAGGAGACAGACAGAGCCAAGAAAGGCCCAGCGCAGCCACCTAATCCCTTACTCCCATTCACTATCACTGCTAATCTCTTTTGCCAACCCCCCCACCACCAAAAACTATTGCCTCTGCCTCTCACTCAAGTGTAGGACAAAAGCCTTAAGAACCCCTGTCCCGCCCTTGCCTACCTTCCCATCCTTTCCTGCACCCCTAACCTGCTCCGCCCATCACTCCGACAGCAGGAGGCACCCATCTTTTTAAAACGCAAGACCCATAAATCCCATGGGGCTACGGGTTCCTTGGTTGAACCCATAGACTCATTGAGTGCTGGATAACCCTCTCTCTCGGACTGGAGCTCTCTATGCTATTGTTGCTGCTGCTGAGAAGACGACAGACACAACGTTTGAATTTGAATGTGCCCAATTACTCAGAAAGACGGCACAATATGCACTGATGGGTATCCAGGCAGTTTATTATCATCATTTCCAACCTGTGTTCTCATTCATCTCGGTATTCGTATTCTCAGGACATTCAATCGATCCCAACTGGACTGTTTGGTGTGTCTTTGAAGACGGTTCGCCTCTCTGACCAATTTAGGTCTCAAGACTAGATCTGACCAATCTAAGTCTATGAGTATGAACTGATGAAGCCTACTCGGATGGGAGGCGAAATGTCTTCTAAGAAAAATCAAACAGTCCAGTTGTGATCGATTGAATGCCCTGAAAGTACTGTACCTGTGAATGTTATGAGTGCAGCATATGTTCATTTTCAAGTATACCATTTATACTACAGACCTCCTGCAAATCCAAGAGAGTCACCCTTGAACTGTCATCAAAACAAAAATTGTTCATAGCCTCCCGTTTATTTTTTTAGAGCTGTCATAACTACGGCTGTCAATGTTAACTATAAGTTCCTTTAACAATGATAATAGTTTTAAAGCTCAAATTGTCATGGCGTGGACTATGGTGTGGTTTCTTTTCCCGTGGTGCAAATCGACTGGACCGGACATGGCGTGAAAGTATGACATATTTTAATACTAATTCGAAGAAAAAGGAACAAACGAAAAGCACTCACAGAGGAGGTACAAAAACTTGGCTATGAAAACAAAAACTTGCACTAACTATGGTCACAAAACAACACTTGTCCTCTCCAAGGTTTCTCATAATCAGCATTGTCACTGGCGTCCCACTGGATGTGAATTCTCCCTGCCCACTGGGTGTGAGTTTTCCTTGCCCTTTTGTGGGTTCTTCCGAGGATGTTGTAGTCATAATGATTTGTGCAGTCCTTTGAGACATTTGTGATTTGGGGCTATATAAATAAACATTGTTTGATTGATTGATTGATAAACTATGGCGTGAATTAGGAAAACTTATTTGGACCGAGAAAAAAGTATGAAACAGGCACCATGGTTAATCAACATGGATTACGAGGGTGGTAGAGGGTAATGTCGCCAGGCAGACTGCCTGGCAACTACAGGCTTAAAAAGTGACATGGTGATTGGCAACAGGAGCATGAGTTCAAGTGAATCAGGTGCGTGACATGGGGACAGCTGAAAACTAATGGGTTGGTATGGAAACAAAACAATGGAATGAAAACACAGGAACTAAGGGAGTCCAAAACTAACAGAACAT
The DNA here is from genome assembly GCF_033978795.1 of Nerophis ophidion. Taxonomy (NCBI): domain Eukaryota; kingdom Metazoa; phylum Chordata; class Actinopteri; order Syngnathiformes; family Syngnathidae; genus Nerophis; species Nerophis ophidion. Next base: position 52,795,542 of record NC_084623.1, on the reverse strand, counting down.
AACTAAACAAAACATGATCCAGATCACAGATCATGACACAAATAATGTTTTTGACCCTCGGCCCATTCCGTAGCTTGGGGAAAAATGTAGTGGCGTCCAGTTATTTTTGAATCACAAGCTCTAAAATAGAACTGCACAAAAAATGGAACTCTCATATTCAAAGCCATGGTAAGTCGTTCTCCTGACAGGACAAGACAATTGTACCTTTACCCGCCACTGATTGGTTGAGCACAGTTGGGCCATTCCTAAAACTTTGTATTCAAAATTTCAGCCACCATTAAAGTATGCGGGACAACATGTTTATTTCTAAGTCCTTGTTTATTTTCATTACGACATACTTGACAATGGCGAGAAAGAAGAACGAAAGGAACTTTCCGTTTGCAGGAACTTGCTGAAGATCGCTGATTAGTGGAACTATCTTGTTATTCAATTGTTGTGTTCCAACTAGTTTGCAGTTTAATGTGCTTTATAAATTTTTTACAAACCTAATTTCAATACTCGAAGCTACGAGAAGTGGACAAACTCTTATAAATGTAATTACAGAGGTTTATTCAGTATGGACTTCAAAGCAGCGTCCTCAGCTTCTCACCAGAACTCCGATCTCAATGTTTGAAGATTAATGTGAAATAGAGGTGGCAGTAAACTAGTGGAACAAAGATAAATCACATCAACTATTAACTGTTTACTTTGTTACTGTCATGACGGGGGTGTGGCAACTTGCGGTGAGGTTTGTTCTCCCAGGATGCAAACTGACTTTTCCGGAAAACGGTAGAAAGTAAGAACATAATTTAATTTTAACACTCAAAAGTACTACAAAAACAAAGGGTGCGCACAAGGCGGGGAACAAACTTAACACAGGAACAAAACTAACACATAAACTAAGGACATGAAACAAAACAACACTTACTGTAATGTGAAAAGTATGAAACTATGGCAAGAAGTGAGCAATCAGAAGTGTCAGGAGTGTGAGCATGAATGTGATGTCGCCAAGCTCACTGCCTGGCAACTACAGGCTTAAATAGTGGTGACGTCATTAATAGGTGCGTGAGTCCAAATGAATCAGGTGTGTGACATGAGGACAGGTGAAAACTAAATGGGTTGTCATGGAAACAAAACAGGGAGTGAAAAAACAGGAACTGACAAAAATCCAAAAAAACTAACAGAACAGAGCCAAACTAAACATGATCACCAAGACATGACAGTTACAAGCTGTAGCGGTAGTCAATGACATGGCATTTGTGTAGGTAGCCTCAACTCGATTTAACCGTACACTATAGTAATACCACCAGGCTATTGCTAAATATGTTGTGTTCTTGTTGTTGTTGTATTGTTATTTACAGTTGAAATGGACCATAAGGACTTGCCTGACCCTCATTAATTCATTGTTTACCGTGGGACGACTTCCATGCTGTTGGACACTGGATGGAAGCCTAGCTGACTTTCTATATAGCTTTCGGTCCAGTCCGTTTTTAATTCATATACCTTTGTATCTCATCGCTTTGTATTTTATTTACTTACACTTTAGTAAAATAAATAGGACGTATTATTGTCTGTTTATTTACGTGTTATCATTGCAGATACATGCTGTACCACTCCTGATTTGTATAAACTACCCTGAACTGTGAATTGAGGTGAAAGCACAAACCATGCACTTCTACAGGAAGGTTTAGTTCCAGGAAATAATGACTCCAGGAACTTATTGGTTCCGAACTTGTGGTGGGAAAGGCCCCTTTGAGATTCATTTATTTTTGGAACTCTTGCTAGCACACATAGTAGCCAGCACACAGAGCATACCAAAAAAATGTTGGAGAAATCTAAAAAAAATCGAACTAATCAGTTTGATTTCGTAGAAGACAGGCATAAGAAGAGGGGATGGTGTGGTTGGGAGAGTGGCTGTGCCAGCAACCTGAGAGTTCCTGGCTCAATCCCCACCGTCTAGCAACCTCGTCACGTCCGTTGTGTCCTTGAGCAAGACACTTCACCCTTGCTCCTGATGGGTCGTGGTTAGGGCCTTGCATGGTAGTTCCCGCCATCAGTGTGTGGATATAGTGCCAAAGCGCTTTGGAGACTTTGAAGGTGGAAAAACGCTATACAGTTGGTTTATATAGAGTTGGAATTGTGGGTTAAATCACCAAAAATGATTCCCGGGCGTGGACACCGCTGCTGCCCACCGCTCCCCTCACCTCCCAGAGGGTGAACAAGGGGGATGGGTCTAATGCAGAGGACAAATTTCACCACACCTAGTGTGTGTGTGACAATCATTGTTACTTTAAAGGCCTACTGAAATGAGATTTGCTTATTTAAATGGGGATAGCAGGTCCATTCTATGTGTCATACTTGATCATTTTGCGATATTGCCATATTTTTGCTGAAAGGATTTAGTAAAGAACATCGACGATAAAGTTTGCAACTTTTGGTCGCTAATAAAAAAGCTTTGCCTGTACCGGAAGTAGCAGACGATGTGCGCGTGACGTCACCCGTGTGAGGGCTCCTCACATCCTCACATGGTTTATAATCATGGCCACCAGCAGCAAGAAAGCGATTGAGACTGAGAAAGCGACGATTTCCCCAATAATTTGAGCGAGGATGAAAGATTTGTGGATGAGGAAAGTTAGAGTGAAGTACTAGGAAAAAAAAAAGTGAGGGCAGTGGGAGCAATTCAGATATTATTAGACACATTTACTAGGATAATTCAGGAAAATCCCTTATCTCCTTATTGTGTTACTAGTGTTTTAGTGAGATTATATGGTACCTGAAAGTCGGAGGGGTGTGGCCACGGGTGTGGTGACCGCCAGTGTCTCTGAGAGAAGCCACGTTTCTCGACGAGGCGAAGCGAAGGCAGCCGTTGGGACCAGGCTGAGCTTTTTTTCCCCCTCCTACACGGTGGAAGCATCCTACGTTCGGGGGCGGCCAGTCGGAGGATGCAAGAGAGTCCGTAGCTGCCTCTTTGACAGGTGCATGAGGAACGATGCAAGCTATCCGCTCATGTCTATGGTAAGAGCTGACTTATTACCACAATTTTCTCACCGAAATTTGCCGTTTGACATGTGGTAGGGAACCATGTTCGCTTGACCGCTTTGTTCCATAATAAAGCTTCACTGTAAAATCTTTATGGAATGTAAACACAGAAAAAAAGAAACACTGGCTGTGTTTGTGTTGCTACAGCCGGCCGCAATACACCGCTTTCCACCAAAAACTTTCTTCTTTGTAGTCTCTATTATTAATTTAACAAATTGCAAAAGATTCAGCAACACAGATGTCCAGAATACTGTGTAATTATGCGATTAAAGCAGACAACTTATAGCTGGAATCGGGGCTGGAACAACATGTCCGCTACAACCCGTGACATCATGCGCACGCGTATTCATACCGCTACATTTTCAACAGGATACTTTGCGCGAAATTTAAAATTGCAATTTAGTAAACTAAAAAGGCCGTATTGGCATGTGTTGAAATGTTAATATTTCATCATTGATATATAAACTATCAGACTGCGTGGTGGGTAGTAGTGGGTTTCAGTAGGCCTTTAACTTAACTTATACAAGTATAACCCATAAGAAACAAAAGTAATCAGAGTAAAGTGAAATTCAAGCACAGGGAGAACATGCAAACTCCACACAAAGCAGTCTGAGCTGGGAATCAAACCCAGAACCACTTGACAGTGAGGCAGATCTGCAAAACCATAACATCTGATCAAAATATTAATAATTGCAATTTGTCATTATTTTTTACTTTTTGTCCAAACATAAAAAAAATGTTCATTCGCTTTTTCCAATACAGGCTAATCCAATGTGATAAATCGGAGGCGAGGACCTCAGCCCAACGGACCCCTCGGCGCTGCCTCTCTGCCCTTTATTTACTGAGGCTATCTTTCCCATAAGTCACTATTCCTGTATTCATAAAGCATCATGGACCCCATAACTCACTCTTCCCCTTTATGAATAAATCCCACAAATTTATGGTGACGGTTCTGAGGAGCTGCGGCCTCGCCGGTGACAAACTTCTCCCGATCTGTCAAGACCGGCTACAGCCGCTCGGGGCTCTTCATCAACCGCTCCAGATGGGAGGGCCACTTTATCCTTCCCCCGGCCGGTGACATCATCTCACCATGCTGCACGGATTTGATGATGAAAGCAAACATATCTGTCTTAAAGCACATTTGTCAAATCCATTTTGTTTGTTACATACGCTCCAAAATGCTTATTGGCATATTGAGGGGTCTGCGGGCGGGAGCGGAACGAGCAATGGGCAGGGACGGGCATGGGAAGGGAGGAGGGGAGGGGAGGGTCAAGAACCCTTAATAGCATTTACCATATTTAATGCGGAGCGATGTCATCACTGAATATCCATTCTGAATAATGTGCATTTCATCATAAATTTTTTACAACTTATTTACTTAATGGAAAGAGTTATGGCTTCCTGTCAAGATGGTAATTAAACATCGTGATACAGTGCTGCCTCACCGAGACCCCATCTTTCCCCCCTTTAACTACTCCCCACCACACACACACACAAAACAGGAAATACTGCAGGATTAGAATGTTTTCTTTTCTTTACCAGTATTTACCGGTTCATGATAGACCAGGGGTCACCAACGCGGTGCCCGCGGGCACCACGTAGCCCGTAAGGACCAGATGAGTCGCCCGCTGGCCTGTTCTAAAAATAGCTCAAATAGCAGAACTTACCAGTGAGCTGACTCTGTTTTTTTTAATTGTATTTATTTACTAGCAATCTGGTCTCGCTTTGCTCGACATTTTTAATTCTAAGATAGACAAAACTCAAATAGAATTTGAAAATCCAAGAAATTATTTTAAAGACTTGGTCTTCACTTGTTTAAATAAATTCATTTATTTTTTTACTTTGCTTCTTATAACTTTCGGAAAGACACCTTTAGAGAAAAAATACAACCTTAATGATTTTAGGGCTTCACGGTGGCAGAGGGGTTAGTGCGTCTGCCTCACAATACGAAGTTCCTGCAGTCCTGGGTTCAAATCCAGGCTCGGGATCTTTCTGTGTGGAGTTTGCATGTTCTCCCCGTGAATGCGTGGGTTCCCTCCGGGTACTCCGGCTTCCTCCCACTTCCAAAGACATGCACCTGGGGATAGGTTGATTGGCAACACTAAATTGGCCCTAGTGTGTGAATGTGAGTGTGAATGTTGTCTGTCTATCTGTGTTGGCCCTGCGATGAGGTGGCGACTTGTCCAGGGTATACCCTGCCTTCTGCCCGATTGTAGCTGAGATAGGCGCCAGCGCCCCCGCGACCCCGAAAGGGAATAAGTGGTATAAAATGGATGGATGGGATGGATGATTTTAGGATTTTTAAAAACATATACCTTTTTACCTTTTAAATGTGTTCCTCTTGTTTCCTGATAATTTTAATCAATCTTTAAGTAAATTTATTTTTTTTATTGTAAAGAATAATAAATACATTTTTATTTAATTCTTCATTTTAGCTTCTGTTTTTTCAACGAAGAATATTTGTGAAATATTTCTTCAAACTTATTATGACTAAAATTTAAAAAAAATATTCTGGCAAATCTAGAACATCTTTAGAATCAAATTTAAATCTTATTTCAAAGTCTTCTGAATTTCTTTTAAAATTTCTGTTCTGGGAAAATCTAGAAGAAATAATGATTTGTCTTTGTTAGAAATATAGCTTGGTCCAATTTGTTATATATTCGAACAAAATGAAAATTGGATTTTAACCTATTTAAAACATGTCATCAAAATTCTAAAATTAATCTTAATCAGGAAAAATGTTCAATAAATTATTTTTTTAATTTTTTCAAAAAGATTCCAATTTTTTCTCCTTTTTTTCAGTTGAATTTAGAATTTTAAAGAGTCGAAATTGAAGATAAACTATGTTTCAAAATTTATTTTTCTTTTTTTTCCTGTTTTCTCCTCTTTTAAACCGTTCAATTAAGAGTTCTTTTCATCCTTTATTCTCAAAAAAAAAACCTTCCGTAAAAGGAAAAAAAAATGTACAACGAAATGACAGACAGAAATATCCATATATATATATATATATATATATATATATATATATATATATATATATATATATCAAAGGTAAATTGAGCAAATTGGCTGTTTCTGGCAATTTCATTTAAGTGTGTATCAAACTGTTACCCCTTCGCATAAATCAGTACCCAAGAAGTAGCTCTTGGTTTCAAAAAGGGTGGTGACCCCTGTGATGGACCGTCTCTTTGGCAGAGACAGACACTCTTTGCTTCATTGTTATTATTGTTCTGACTCGGAATCTTTTTAAAACACCTGCAGTTAGCGATGAGGTGGTAGAGGAAGAATTGTCCACAGTTGTTTGACCTAAAACCACAGAATTTTTGCAAAACTCTGTGGTTTTACAAAAATAATAGCCCTGATGCAACAGTCCTTTACCTCATTTACCTCAACTAAACAATGCTGGGACCAATGACATTTTCACTTTCAAATTGGAAGGACACTGTTCCAGTAGACCATGTGATGCTGAGGCACTCATCCATAAAATAAAATAAAAAAAACAAACCGGTCTGACACTGACAGAGACCACATCTAACCTCTGACCCTGTCCTGTGACCCCGCCTTCGATTTCCTGCGCCGTCTGACCAATATGTGATTTGCCAAAGGCCGCAGTGGGTCCCTAACAAGGATTTATAGCTTTTCATTTTAATCGAGTTAAGAGCACACAACCTCAACTACTGTTATTTCAGTGGTTCCAATCTAAAGGTACAACGCTGAGTACGAAAGAGAAACAGCCGCCTCGTGGTCAAACGTAGGAGGGAAATTGGTGGATGACTCCTGTCAAAGCTGGGGTCGGGCATCCAGCATCTGTGAAAACATTCCGATATTCCTGGACCCGTCCATATTTTTTCATTTAGATTCCTATTTTTGATGCTCAATCCGCCGACCACAGGAAGCTACCACAGAGGTGGATACGTAGCTAACTGTCTCCTAAGCAGGATAACCCTCGTTTAAGGTCCCTCTCCTTGGATAATTTTTGCAAGGGTAAGCGTGCCGTGTATTTCTTAAATCTCCGGCTCTTAGCTTTGTATTGACTCACTAATCGTTTACAAACTGAGTTCGGAAAGGAAGTGACGTCGGAAAAAACGCGCCACAGCCAGCTTCATTACAACCTGTTTCCACTCAGAGGTAAACACTGGAAAGATGGAGGCAATTCATCCAGATATGTCGTGTTTCCTCTTCCTCTACAGCAGGGGTGCTCACACTTTTTCTGCAGGCGAGCTACTTTTCAGTTGACCAAGTTGAGGAGATCTACCTCATTCATATTTATAATTTATATTTATTTATTTATGAAAGAGACATTTTTGTTAAGTTAATGGTGTTTAATGATAATACAAGCATGTTTAACACATATAGATTCCTTTCTTTCATGAAGACAAGAATATAAGTTGGTGTATTACCTGATTCTGATGACTTGCATTGATTGGAATCAGACAGTGGTGCTGATAACGTCCGCATTTTCAAATGGAGGAGAAAAAAAGTCCTCCTTTCTGTCCAATACCACATGAAAGTGGTTGGATTTGGCATCTCGTTTGTCCAACTTGCATACTCGTTTTTAAACACTTTGTTATGAGAGTAGCATATGTGTGTGGCCCTTTATTGTCTGGCAGCAGGTGAGTGGCGTCAGTGAGTGTGTGGGCGAGCGAGGAGAGGGAGCGGTCGCTGAGGGCGGGGGAGAAATACATTGGCATCAAACTCCGTAGCTTGCTAGCATGTGCACGCTAGCTTTCTGAGACTTTTATTTTGTTAGCACAGGCAGGAAAAAGCAGGTCTTTTATGGTGAAGACAGGAACTGTGCAGTCGGTCTCTAGAGTTTTGACAGCAGGTACGGTCTAAGAGTCTGTTGAAATAAAAAGTGTTTCTCTCGTCCTGTCAGTGTTGTTTTTCTTAATAATGAGCTCGCAGAAGCCAGCGTCATCTCACAAGATCCTCGGGTGCTGAGAAAGTCAAACAACTGACAAAAGTGAAGTCTTGGTGAAAATTGATGATTGCTCATTTTTATGTCTATTTTTTTAATGCCTGGCTTCTGATCGACTGACACACCCTACGAGATCGACCGGTAGCTCGCGATCAATGTAATGCCCACCCCTGCTCTACAGGTACGTGTACAGACTCTTCTGGAAATCACACATGAATATCTTAAGAGAAAGTGATTGCAGCTATTTGGGATACAACACGGCAAGAGTACTTTCGAATGTCCGGGTCAGCTGTGATTATACTTACCAAAAAACGATGTCCATTTGTAGAAGAAGAGACAACGAGAATGCAGGCTCCCGTGGATGTGATAAAAATGTACTTTGTATCACCTGGCCCACGAGGGAATACTATGGAAATCATTGAATGCATTTGGACTAGCAAAGCAAATCAGTTATTGTCCGCCATGTATGTCGCGGACTCAACGTCTAGGTCCAGAGTATGCAAAGTCACCCAAAACGAATGGACAATCAAGGTGAAGGCAAAAGAGTGAGGAGTGTCCTGTCCAGATATCTAGATTCCTAGATTAACTGATGTAAAATGTTCTTCATCACATTGTTTACCTTCACGTGCCCATTAAAGATTTGATTAATTTATGTTATCTCAGGTGTGATTCACAACAATAGGGCACCACTGCACACTGGATTCCAGGTAATTGAAATACCACAACAAAAGGATAGTGTTTAGATAAGTTAAATTTAATTGAAGAACTTGCACACAAAGCAACAGAGGAGGTGACTATGACGTACCCATTTTCCGCGCATGTGTACTAGGCCGAGGGGGTCTTAAATGACCATTGTGTGTGTGTGTGGACAAGGATAAGGTTAGGTCGGATTTACCCTGGATAACCTTAGCCTAAGTCAATAATCCTCCATTGCGACAAATAAACAACGTTTCTTCCAAGTGTTATCACCGGGGAACTTTATGGCAAGGCAAAACATGTTACACACAAAGGAAGATTAGGCAGGAGCAGAGAAGCTAACCGCTAAAGTAGTTTGAAACAACATAAGAAATACAGTAATTGCTTCATATACAGTAGTCTTGGCAAAAGAGCTGTTTTTAAAAAAAACAACCTGTTTGAATAAATCCATAAGTGTGCAGGTGTACCTTATGTTGTGACCGGGTGAATCTATCGGAATCAAAATCAACTTCATTGGCCAAGGATGTTTACCACCCAAGACATTGGACTCGGTAGACTGTGGCCTCTTTGTTCAATACACAAAACCAAAAAAGACACAACTCTGCATAATGTTCATAAAGTTTGATTTTGACTGTCTGGAAAAAAATATATATATGAATTTAAACAGTGTGCATTATCAAAAGAAAAATTATGATACTTTTGGAGAGGGTGAGGTGTGGTTTAATTTGCAATCCGGGAACGCCTACAGAATGCAACGTTTTGAAGACAAACTTAAAAAACAGGTGAAAAAGTGACTTTGGAGCAAAATTCACACCAAGGCATATCCTAGACATTATTTGGACCAAAATGAAGTGTTTGATATGTAGATTACATTTATCATAAGTCTCCTTTATAATGTTTACAAAGATAGAATAAGTGGAGGGACATTGAGGGTAAAAAAAAAGGATTTAAAAGAGTAGCATATTGTAGTTTGTATTTAGTTTTTGTGTAGTACTGACTTTATTTTACTTAAAATATTTAATGTAATATAAGAGACTAAGGAAATATATGAAATAGTGTGTTGACATTGTTACACTGGTAATAGCACTCACCATAAATACATTGAAAAAAATTAGAGTTAATACAAAATATAAGATAAAAATACTGTATTTTTCGGACTATAAGTCACAGTTTTTTTGCGACTCATACTCAGGAGCGACTTACGTGTGAAATTATTAACACATTACTGTAAAATATCAAATAATATTATTTAGCTCATTCACGTAAGAGACTAGACGTATAAGATTTCATCGGATTTAGCAATTAGGAGTGACAGATTGTTTGGTAAACGTATAGCATGCCTTTGCCATAGGCAAGGACCCTATTATTTGAATGATTTTTACCATAATATGTTACGTTAACATACCAGGCACCTTCTCAGTTGGTTATTTATGCGTCATATAACGTACACTTATTCAGCCTGTTCACTATCCTTTGTTTATTTTAAATTGCCTTTGAAATGTTTATTCTTAGTGTTGGGTTTTATCAAATACATTTCCCGAAAAAATGCGACTTATACTCCAGTGCGACTTATACTCCGAAAAGATTTTAGGGACAACTACTAAAAACTAGTGAAATTATCCGTCAATGCAGTTAGTCAATTTGACTAAACAAGACATCCTAAATTTGAATTTGTACATCAGGAAATTATCAGAACTTTTTATATAGAAGTAAGCATTTTATTCTGAAATAGCCTTATTCAACTAGCAAGTTAAGCATTTTTATTGCAGAATCTTTAAGCACATTTTTTTTCAGGTGGAGAAAAACAAAATGTCATATTTAAATAGTTATTTTCAAACCAAAAAAAAATACTAACTAAATAAAGAAACATAATTACTTTTGCTAAGATCATGATTATGAATAAAACAATTAAAACAGCTCTTAAAATTAGGGAAAAGTCTATAAATTACATTTTATAACTTTGGGAGGTAGCAAATAATTTGCAGTGTGATTGGTATCGGACAATATCACTCATGGGTGATCGGAATCAGAAGCATAAAACCCTGATTGGAACCTTTCTACCTCTAATGCATAAACAAACATATATATAAACAATAATTTATGTCATTACATCTGTATTCAAGGTCATGTACATACTACTTAGAAATAGCCATCTGTGTAAGAAAGTAATAGTTATTTTTTACTACACTGCCTCGTAAAACAGTAAACAATCGTTGGGAACCAGAATCGAAATGAGGAACCACAATCGGAATCGTTTGAATTCAAACAATGTTCAACCATACTCAACGTTGTGAACCCTAGCCAAGGATCTGCTGCAACTTTTAAACAGAGGATGAACAAGACACGCATTTATGAATATATTTCAGTGAACCACGAATGAAAAGTTCTTGCAGTAGACTTAAGGTAACATTTACCATTCAGACTTTTAGATGGAACTATTGTCCTACCTCCCAGCCTTGAGTTGGATCTCTAAGGGAAGGTCTTCGCTCTCCCAGGTATGGTCCAAAGCGTTCGCCGACATAAATGCTCCTGCGACTCCAGATACCCGCCGTACCGCCGAAAGCATCTGACTCACGTAATTCAAAGTCCAGAGGAATGGCCAAGTCCTCTTGGTTTAAAAAGATGCTTGGATGTGGGAAGGATGAAGGCCTCTGAGGTGAGACGTCATCTTCAGACAGCAAAAAGGATGTTGGCTCCTCTGCTAAGGCTGGAAATTGCAGAGGTCCACCTTCTGTGCCACAAGCATCGGCTAAGAGGTCTGAAGGTTCAAGGGCGAACTCTTCATCTCCATCACCTGTGTAAGAAAGACACAATTCAGTCAATGTGAGGACCGCGAACCATAAAGAATGACTGGATATAGTGGTACCTCAACTCGGCTATTTGTTATGCTTTAAGTTACAAAAATTTGAGTTACAAGCATCTCCGCCACGGGAGTCATTTAATGACTCATATTTGACACACGCAGCGACGGTATATTACTAAAACATAGCTGCTTACTGTTCTTTTTAGCATATGCAATATCTTGGACCTTAAATCCTACTGAATAGCTCTTAATCTTCTTCCCTTTATGCGATTTCAAATGATTGAAATCAGCCTCCTCCATTTTGAAAATGATGACAGGTGAAGTGTCACTCGTGACGTGACGAGTTTGACCCGGTGGAAATTCTAGGCATATGCTAATAAAAATGACACGGTGAACCGCGTCAGATCCGACCAAAACATCCATTCTTACCCGCCAGTGTCACGTGGGGCAAGGTCGGGTCGGGGTTTGTTCCCCCGGAATGCAGAACGGACGGCTCCGGACGACAGCGTGAGGTAGGAAATGATTTGTTTCTCATAAATCATAAACGTACCAAAAAGAGAAAGAACAAACAAAAGAAAAACGTGCCGATCGTACGGGAAGCTAAGGAAACAGAGGAGCAAGACTCAGGAACATCAAAACGTAACCGTTGCGTCTAGCAAGCAATGAACCCACACAGACTGTGGCGAGCAACGTGAATAAATAGCTCTCTGATTAGTGCTCAACAGCAGGTTAGCGTGCAGAGCACTAATCAGAGGCAGGTGAAATTAGTACCCATGGAAACAAAAACAAACACCCAAATTGCACAAAACAAGAACTAAGGGAGTCCAAAACTAACAGAACATAACTAAACAAAACATGATCAGGATCACGGATCATGACAGCTAGTGTATAGCTAGAGATGGAAATACCTTCGTTTGTCCAACCATGAGAAGGAAGAATGAGTATGAAGACATTGATGATTTGAGATATGAGTGTTTTGAGTTAAGAGCCACGTCACAGAACTAAGGCTATGTCTACACTAAGCCCGATAACCCCTTAGATCATTGGTGTCAAACTCTGGCCCGCCGTGTAATTTAATTTGGCCCTTGAGGCAATATCAATTTAGTGTTAAAACTGGCCCGCCGGTGTTATACAGCGTCGGTGCCGCTGTAACACCGCATTCACCGCTAATACTTATACTTGCCAACCCTCCTAATTTTCCCGGTAGACTCCCGAAGTTCAGTGCCCCTCCCGAAAATCTCCCGAGGCAACCATTCTCCCGAATTTCTACCGATTTCCACCTGGACAACTATACTGGGGGCGTGCATTTAAGGCACTGCCTTTAGCGTTCTCTACAACCTGTCGTCACGTCCGCTTTTTCTCCATACTAACAGCGCGTCACATAATATTTGTGGCTTTTACACACACACACACACACACACACACACACACATACGCACAAGTGAATGCAATGCATACTTGGTCAACAGCCATACAGGTCACACTGAGGGTGGCCGTATAAACAACTTTAACACTGTTACAAATATTCGCCACACTGTAAACCCACACCAAACAAGAATGACAAACACATTTCGGGTGAACATCCGCACCGTAACACAACAGAACAAATACCCAGAAACCCTTGCAGCACTAACTCTTCCGGGAAACTTCCAGCAAAGTGACCAATAATTAACGTTTTATTCATGCATTTTCTCTTGCTACTTCAAGGCTTGAATGTTTGGTTCATTGATTATTGTTGTTTTATTTTCAAATGTATTATTAGCCTGTGGAATTTTTTTTTATATTTACCTCAAAAGATTGCAAATAGAAAAAAAAGGCTTAACATTTTTAGTTAGATTTTATTTGATATGCCATTGATATTTTTTTAATTATTATTATTTGAAACTGGATTTTGCCTGTCACTAAAGTTATATAAGCCTTTCTTGTTCAATATTTAATGCAAAACTTGTTTGGGTCCCTATTAAAAGATTAATTTATTCAACCTTTGCCCGCGGCTTTGTTCCGTTTAAAATTTTGGCCCACTCTGTATTTGGGTTTGACACACCTGCCTTAGACGAATATTTATTTAGCCTAAGCATCTTGTCAGCCACACTAAACCATCATTTAAGCTTCCCCTTTTTTACACGGGTAAGTGCGCCGTGTATTTCTTGAATCTCCTGCTCTTAGCTTGGTATGGACTCATCGATCGTTCACAAACTGAGTTCGGAGAGGAAGTGACGTTGGAAAGAACGCGCCACAGCAATAACAACCGGAGCTAACCACCGGAAAGATGGAGGCGAGTCATTCAGACATGTCCGTGTTTCTCATTCTTCTACATCAGGGGTGTCCAAAGTGCGGCCCGCAGGTCATTTTTTAACTGCCCCACGGCACATTTTAAAAATACTATGGAAAAAAATGTAAACATAAAAAGTGGTATAAAAGAGCAAAATATAAAATGTAACGGGAACATTTTGCAATGTTTACTCTAATAACACAACTGCCATGCAGGCTTTTTATTTCTTTAAAAAAATAATAAGTGAATCAAAATCAATGTCATTATGAATTATTGACCTATTCAAGGCTCCAATTACGTCACATTAAATATTCTACTTCGAGATATTTTTGTGGACAAATATTGGATATTTTGTGTTTGCCATATAAAAAATTTAGCTGTTTTTTTTTTTCAAAGAAGGGCCTAAAACAGGGGTCGGGAACCTTTTTGGCTAAGAAAGCCAAGAAGCCATATATTTTAAAATGTATTTCCCCAAGAGCCATATAATATGTTTTTTTAACACTGAACACAACTAAACGCGTGCATTTTTAAGTAAGACCAACATTTCCAGAGTATAATAGGTCTCTTATTATTTATAATAACATTGTTATTCTGAAGCTAACTGTGGAGGGGGCGTGGCCTGCGGGCCTGCAGCAAAGCAGGATGTTGCCAGGACCGGCCTCGAAATCCGCGACAGGTGCGTTGATGGCCCACCTGGGCCTTGTTATCTAATCACCTGTCGCTCTGTTATAAGCAGCAGCCAGGAGGAGAGACAGGGTTGGGGCTGGAGCCAGAGCGCGAGTGAGGACGAAAGAGAAAAAGACAATTGCTGGAAAGCAACTGAGAGAAAAATAATATAAAACAATATTGTAACCCTACTACAGGCTCTTGGTGGTCTGAAGAACCCCCAGGAGGGCAAGCCCCACACTAACCAATAAAAAATAAATTACTTCTTACAATTCATGCAACTTCTTGAACATAAAAAAGCACGAGAATGTTTTATATTTTGAACGTTATTTTTAACAATGTGGAATTATTCATTACTTATCGTGTTAAGCAATGTCAGCTCAGATTTATCCGAGAGCCAGATGCGGTCATCAAAAGAGCCACATCTGGCTCTAGAGCCATAGGTTCCCTACCCCTGGCCTAAAACGAACAAACAAAAAACATAAACTACAAAAAAACGTATAATTGACTAATAGATCTGAAATTGATCTTGAGACCATTGTGTTAAAAGTAAACAGTAGAAAAAAAAAAATAGAATTTATTTTTTAACACTTTAATGAGTCGGACCCTTTGGATCAGTGTGTTTTGTTTTTAAGAGTCATTGCACAAAAAGTAATAGTGAATTAAAATCAATGGTGTTATGAGTTGTTGAAGTTTTTATGGCTCCAATTATTATATAGTTTCAAATATTTTACTTAAAAATTTTATTGGGTGAAAATATTGCATATTTTGTGTTTTTTTCCATAAACCATAAAAACCATAAACATGGTTTTCTTTGACAAAAAGAGCATACAACCTCAAATCTTTAAAAACGTCATATTGACAGATAGACCTGATGTTGATCTAGAGATTTAAAACTTGAATAATAATAAAAATAATAATACTGAATAATGACACATTTTTAACATTTTATTTTTACCAAAACCCTTTAGGGTCCCCGGGATCAAGCCTGAGTGGAGGCCTAAATGTATATTTTTTATACTTATATTGGATTTTTCAGTGTGCGGCCCTCAGTGGAAAAAGTTTGGACACCCCTGTTTTACATGTACAGACACTTGTTGAAATCACACATGAATACCTTAAGAGAAATAGCTGACTCCATTTTCCAATAAATCTTCCCATCACTGATTATTCATATAAAGCGGAAGATATGAAAATCCCACCATCCGGCATCCCAGTGAGAGCAGACATTGTACAGTAAGTGATTGTTTTTTCATTTGTTTGGCACATAGCACTACTGCTACATGATGCTTAGTGTTTCACTAAACCTGGATCTGTTTAGCACTTATCTTCTAAAACGTGTTGCTCATCCTCATTACATTCAGGCTCAAACATATAAGATTCTGGGTTATAATTTGTCCCAAGGTAGTCTTTGTTGTCTCTCATGAAGTCTGCCATGAGTATAGTTGTGTTATTATTGAAGGAATCACATGACTGCTCATTCTCATTATCTCATTAAATGGCTCGTGAATCTCATTGAAATGTATATTATTTTGATTATTTCTATTTTACTCACTAACTTTGTAAACCTTTTGTTGTTATAAATTAGGATCGCTACAATATAATTTCAATTTATATGTCCATATTAGTGGTATGTTAAGCGAGCTAATTACTAATGAGTGATGAGAGCTCAGTCTTTGTAAGGTAAATGTTTTCATTTCTTTCTCCTAATCGCTGTGTTCCGAAGATAATGCCGAGACATGAAAAAGCGCCAGTTTGAAAACAAACACTTATAAAACAGGATCGAAGTTTTTTTGTTTTGAGTTTTGCATCAAGATGGTGGTGATGCCAAGGCAGGTGATGCCCATCAGCCGGAATTCCAGTGAGAGCAGATATTGTATAGTAAGTGATTGTTTTTTCATTTGTTTAGCACATAGCACTATTGCTACATGATGCTTAGTATTTCACTAAACCTGGATCTGTTTAGCACCCATCTTCTAAAACTTGTTGCTCATCCTCATTATATTCAGGCTCAAAAATATAAGATTCTGGGTTATAATTTGTCCCAAGGTAGTCTTTGTTGTCTCTCATGAAGTCTGCCGTGAGCATAGTGTTATTATTGAAGGAATCACGACTGTTCATGCTCATTATCTCATTAAATCTCATTGAAATTTATGTTATTTTGATTATTTCTGTTTTACTCACTAACTTTGTAAACCTTCTGTTGTTATAAATTAGAATCGCTACAATATAATTTCAATTTATACGTCCATGTTAGTGGTACGTTAAGCGAGCTAATTACTAATGAGTGATGAGAGCTCAGTCTTTGTAAGGTAAATGTTTTCATTTCTTTCTCCTAATCGCTGTGTTCCAAAGATAATGCCGAGACATGAAAAAGTGCCAGTTTGAAAACAAACACTTATAAAACAGGATAGAAGTTTTTTTGTTTTGAATTTTGCATCAAGATGGTGGTGATGCCAAGGCAGGTGATGCCCATCAGCCGGCATTCCAGTGAGAGCAGAAATTGTACAGTAAGGGATTTTTTTTTTGATTATTTGTTTAGCACTTAGCACTACTGCTACATGATGCTTAGTGTTTCACTAAACCTGGATCTGTTCAGCACCTATCTTCTAAAACTTGTTGCTCATCCTCATTATATTCAGGCTCAAAAATATAAGATTCTGGGTTATAATTTGTCCCAAGGTAGTCTTTGTTGTCTCTCATGAAGTCTGCCATGAGTATAGTTTTGTTATTATTGAAGGAATCACATGACTGCTCATGCTAATTATCTCATTAAATGGCTCGTGAATCTCATTGAAATGTATGTTATTTTGATTATTTCTATTTTACTCACTAACTTTGTAAACCTTTTGTTGTTATAAATTAGAATCGCTACAATATAATTTCAATTTATATGTCCATGTTAATGGTACATTAAGCGAGCTAATTACTAATGAGTGATGAGAGCTCAGTCTTTGTAAGGTAAATGTTTTCATTTCTTTCTCCTAATCGTTGTGTTCCGAAGATAATGCCGAGACATGAAAAAGCGCCAGTTTGAAAACAAACACTTATAAAACAGGATCGAAGTTGTTTTGTTTTGAGTTTTGCATCAAGATGGTGGTGATGCCAAGGCAGGTGATGCCCATCAGCCGGCATTCCAGTGAGAGCAGGAATTGTACAGTAAGGGATTTTTTTTTTAATTATTTGTTTGGCACTTAACACTACTGCTACATGATGCTTAGTGTTTCACTAAACCTGGATCTGTTCAGCACCTATCTTCTAAAACTTGTTGCTCATCCTCATTATATTCAGGCTCAAAAATATAAGATTCTGGGTTATAAATTGTCCCAAGGTAGTCTTTGTTGTCTCTCATGAAGTCTGCCATGAGTATAGTTTTGTTATTATTGAAGGAATCACATGACTGCTCATGCTCATTATCTCATTAAATGGCTCGTGAATCTCATTGAAATGTATGTCATTTTGATTATTTCTATTTTACTCGCTAACTTTGTAAATCTTTTGTTGTTATAAATCAGAATCACTACAATATAATTACAAAATAATTTCAACTTATATGTCCATGTTAATGGTACGTTAAGTGAACTAATTACTAATGCGTGACGAGAGCTCAGTCTTTGTAAGGTAAATGTTTTAATTTCTTCCTCCTAATCGCTGCGTTCCGAAGAATAATGCCGAGACGTGAAAAAGCGCCAGCTTAAAAACAAACACAAAAAGTTTTTTTGTTTTGAGTTTTACATCGAGATGGTGGTGATGCCAAGGCAGGTGATGCCAATCAGCCGGTATTCCGGTGAGAGCAGAACTTGTACAGTAAGGGATTTTTTTTAAAATTATTTAGCACTTAGCACTACTGCTACATGATGCTTAGTGTTTCACTAAACCTGGATCTGTTCAGCACCTATCTTCTAAAACTTGTTGCTCATCCTGATTATATTCAGGCTCAAACATATAAGATTCTGGGTTATAAATTGTCCCAAGGTAGTCTTTGTTGTCTCTCATGAAGTCTGCCATGAGTATAGTTGTGTTATTATTGAAGGAATCACATGACTGCTCATTCTCATCTCATTAAATGGCTCGTGAATCTCTTTGAAATGTATGTTATTTTGATTATTTCTATTTTACTCACTAACTTTGTAAATATTTTGTTGTTATAAATCAGAATCACTACAATATAATTTCAACTTATATGTTCATGTTAATGGTACGTTGAGTGAGCTAATTACTAATGAGTGACGAGAGCTCCGTCTTTGTAAGGTGAATGTTTTAATTTCTTTCCCCTAATCGCTGCGTTCCGAAGATAATGCCGAGACGTGAAAAAGCGCCAGTTTAAAAACAAACACTTATGAAACAGGATCTAAGTTTTTTTGTTTTGAGTTTTGCATGGAGATGGGGGTGATGCCAGGGCAAGTGAGATGGGGTAAGTCGGCATTGTACTGCTCTGACTGTTTTATATTTCCCTTTCCTGCACGCGTTCTTTGTCATACGGTGAAAACAGAAGGAAGCACGGACGGGTTCATTACGAATAACGTGAAACAGGACGTAAAAAATCAGCATGACGCACAAACATTTTTCTCATTTTCTTTTTTTGGGTCGTGTAAAGTTGTATACAACACGATTTGTTAATAAATATGTTAAATAAAGGTGCCATGAAAATGTATGCACAAATCAAACATTATGTTTGAACATATTTGCCTTGTAAAAAACGATGGAATAACGACTTACAAGGAGAACAACAGTACCCTGTCCTACTTAACAGCATGCAGGACATAGTTTATTAGAGTTTGCATCTGCAGAATATTTGTTAGATCAAAGGTCACTGACGCTTCCCCAATAATATCTGCTCCCACAGAGGTTTGATTGTTTGAGGTCAAGGTTCTCTGCAAGTTTTTTTCTCAACAAACTCATCCAAGAATGTCTACATCGTATTGAAGGGATTCATATGGCCCCATTCCTGGGTGGATCTCCCGTGAGAGCAATGCTGTCTGCTAAAAATGATAGAAAGCACCACTCTACATAGCAACTGATGCTGTGGTCAAAGCTGGAATTGACGGGAAATACATTTTAAGATAATCAACACTCCACTGTCATTTGGATAGAGTGGATGGATATTGCACCCCCCAAATTCGTCACGTTTCATGTATCAGATAACCAGTAAAGAATGGGGGGATATTTTACCCATATTTTACCACAAATTGATTAACGTGGACCCCGACTTACTCAAGTTGAAAAACTTATTTGGGTGTTACCATTTAGTGGTCAATTGTACGGAATATGTACTGTTCTATGGAATCGACTGAAAAAAGTTTCAATCAATCAATATGAATCCTCTTCTTACCGTATTAAGTTTCTGTTATGGGTGTCCCACTATAACTGTACGATACCGGTATTGTATCCTTGCGTATTGGCCGATACCGATATTGATCTGGTAGATCAATATCGGTTTTCCATTCGGGCCCCAGTACTCTGGAATGCCCTCACGGTAACAGTTCGAGATGCTACCTCAGTAGAAGCATTTAAGTCTCATGTTAAAACCCATTTGTATACTCTAGCCTTTAAATAGACCCCCTTTTTAGACCAGTTGATCTGCCGTTTCTTTTATTTTTCTGCTATGTCCCCCTCTCCCTTGTGGACCGTAGGCGGAGGAGACAGGTCCAGTAGCCATGGATGAAGTATTGGCTGTCCAGAGTCGGTTGGAGACATCTCTGCGCTGCTGAACCGCCTCCGCTTGGGAGGGTTTCCTGCTGGCTCCATTATGGACGGGACTCTCGCTACTACATTGGATCCACTTTGGACTGGACTCCCACCGTTTTGTTAGATCCACTATGGATTGGACTTTCACAATATCATGTTAGACCCGCTCGACATCCATTGCTTTCTGTCCTCTCCAAGGTTTCTCACAGTCATGATTGTCACTGTCACCAACGTCCCACTGGGTGTGAGTTTTTCCTTGCCCTTATGTGGGCTCTACCGAGGATGTCGTTGTGGTTTGTGCAGCCCTTTGAGACACTTGTGATTTAGGGCTATATAAATAAACATTGATTGATTGATTGATTGATTGAGATATCATCACAAATTATACATACTTTCTTTACTTTGTAATGTGGAATGTTAGAACAGGCTTGATTAAGTGAACACTGGTATGTATGAAAAACAAAAAAAAACTTTTTTTATCAACTCTGTGGAATTAACTTCTGCTGTCTTTATGTTGAAGTGGAGTGGCAAATGTGTTTTTTTGCGACCCCTTGTACCTCATGCTAATGACGCAGTAAGTTCAATGATCCAGACACGTTTGTTACTGGATACTCTCCAACAGACTTTTGCCTTGGAGACTTTGTATCTGTTAGTAATATGCAACTATAATAACATGATAGTCGTTTATATCGCCGAATGTTGTGTTTTAGACTGCAATATTGTTCGATTAAGAACACTTTCTATATATGTCTAGCTTGTATGCTATAGTGTGTTAAGCTGTTGTGTAACTACTAGCTCCTCAAAGTCAAAGTCCGCTTAATTGTCAACTCTTCACATGTACAAGACATACAAGGAATCAAAATTGCGTTTCTCAATAACCTGTGCAAAGACTACCATAGATAAAGACAAGACACTCCTCGTAGCCTATAGCAGTGTTTTTTAACCACTGTGCCGAGATACGGTCTGGTGTGCCGAGATTATGTAATTTCAACCAATTTGGGTTAGAAATATGTTTTGCAAACCAGTTGTAAAAATCTGCAAATATGCCGTTGTTGAGTGTCGGTGATGTCTAGAGCTCGGCAGAGTAACCATAGTATACGCTTCCATATCAGTAGCTGGCAGCAAGTACCTAATTGCTTTGTAGATGTCGGAAACATAGTTTGTCATGTGCAGGTAAAAAGGTGTCTGATGCTTGAACCAAAAATAAACAAAAGGCAAGTGCCGTTAAGAAGAGACATTGAGGCTTAGGGATAGCTATGCAGAACGAAACTAAAACTGAACTGGCTACAAAGTAAACAAAAACAGAATGCTGGACGACAGCAAAGACTTACAGTGGAGCAAAGACGACGTCTGCAATGTACATCCGAACATGACATGACAAACAACAATGTCCCCTCAAAGACGGATAAAAACAACTTAAATTGTTCTTGATTGCTGAAACAAAATAAATGCAGGAAAACTTGCTGAAAGGAAGACATGAAACTGTTGTAGGAAAATACTAAAAAAAGTGAAAAAGCCACCAGAATAGGAGCGCAAGACAAGAACTAAAACACTACACACAGGAAAACAGCAAACAACTCAAAATAAGTGAATAAATGATGTTACAGGTCGTGACAGTACACCTACTTTGAGACAAGAGCTATAATAGTGCATGGTTGGTTATGGTTTTAAAGTCATATCCAACATTTGCGACAACGACTGGGTTTCGTTTTTTTTTTAATGATTTCTGCTGCTGGTGTGCCGGATTTTTTCAACACAAAAAATGTGCCTTGGCTCAAAAAAGGTTGAAAAACACTGGCCTATAGTCTACCTTGTTTATATTTTGTAAATGACTTACTGAAATACAGTAGTACCTCAACTTACAAACTTAACTGATTC
This sequence comes from Nerophis ophidion, assembly GCF_033978795.1. Classification (NCBI taxonomy): domain Eukaryota; kingdom Metazoa; phylum Chordata; class Actinopteri; order Syngnathiformes; family Syngnathidae; genus Nerophis; species Nerophis ophidion. The sequence continues at coordinate 52,773,603 of NC_084623.1, read as the reverse complement.
TGTGGCAGAGCTCTTAACTCAAAAACAAGTATCTCAAATCAAGTTGCCTTCACACTCACTTTCTTCCTTCCTACGGTTGGAAAACAAAGCTATGTCCATCTCAAGCTCATGCTCGCGAACAACATCGGATGATTTAGGCCGATATTTTTATTTGTCGCGGCAATTAATGGTATTGATGTTTGCAACTCAAATTTTTGCTTGCAACTTAAAGGCCTACTGAAACCCACTAGTACCGACCATGCAGTCTGATAGTTTATATATCAATGATGAAATATTAAAATTGCAACACATGCCAATACGGCCGGTTTAGTTTACTAAATTACAATTTTAAATTTCCCGCGGAGTTTCTTGTTGAAAACGTCGCGGAATGATGACGCGTATGATGACGCGTGTTTGTGACGTCTCGGGTTGTAGCGGACATATTAGCCCAGCACCACTTACAGCTAAAAGTCTTCTCTTTTCATCGCATAATTACACAGTAATTTGGACATCTGTGTTGCTGAATCTTTTGCAATTTGTTCAATTAATAATGGAGACCATAAAGAAGAATGCTGTTGTTGGAAAGCGGTGGATTGCAGCTGCCTTTAGCACCGAAACACAGCCTGTGTTTCTTTGTTTGCTGTGAAGCTTTAACACAGAGCGGTCAAGCGAACATGTTTCTCTAAGTCAACCACCAAGTTTTTGGATGGGAAAATTGTGATATATATATCTTACCGGAGACATCAGTGGATTATAAGTCCTCCTGCAGTAGCTGTCAAAAAAGGCAGCTGTGAGCTTGGCTCCCCGACTTCTCTCTGAGTCACTGGCGTGTTCACCGCAGCCATCCGACTTTGAGGTATGTCTTTTAAATCTCACTCAAACACTTTTAAAACAATAAGCAGATAAGGGGTCTTCCAGAATTATCCTAGTAAATGTGTCTAATTTCATATGAAACGCTCACACTGTCTGTAACTGTTGCGACTAATAATTATAATTTGTTTTATTTCTCTAAAAACAGAATAAGTTAAGTTCATAAAAGGGAATTTAAATCAAAATGTATAAAAGTTCATAAGAAGGCTTTATTTAAGTTACTATGGTTAGAAATGTAATTTCATGCCTTTTTGTTGGGTTTGTGGGCATGCGTTTGTTTTGAAGTGTCTCGATTGGTCTGTGAACGGATATAAGGAAGCTACTTTCGGGTATGAGTGAACATCTGTTTGATGCAATGAGAAGGGAAAAAGAGAGCGACTGATCGTAACAATGACTAAAAAGTGTCATAAGGACTTTCAGCGTTTGGGCTATAAGAGCCAGAAGATCACAAATTCCTCCTAAAAGAAGCATGCAGGCCAACGAGGTATTTGTCATTTCTGTTTCTATTTTAGTTCGGTAAAATGTTTGAGCCACATGCTGTGCATGGTATTTTTACGTTTGTAACGTGCTTTATTTTATTAACAGTTTTCACGGTGAATTGAAGGGAAAGGAAGCCTTTAATAAATCAGTCAAAGAAAGCCATTGTGTCAGTGCTATGTGGAGGGAGTTACACTGTCGCTTTTTTTTTTCTAGTATCAATCAATGTTTATTTATATAGCCCCAAATCACAAATGTCTCAAAGGACTGTACAAATCATTATGACTACAACATCCTCGGAAGAACCCACACCCAGTGGGCAAGGAGAATTCACATCCAGTGGGATGCCAGTGACAATGCTGACTATGAGAAACCTTGGAGAGGACCTCAGATGTGGGCAACCCCATACCCCCCCCTCTAGGGGACCGAAAGCAATGGATGTCGAGCGGGTCTAACATGATACTGTGAAAGTTCAATCCATAGTGGCTCCAGCACAGCCGCGAGAGTTCAGTTCAAAGAGGATCTAAGACAGCAGCGAGAGTCCCGTCCACAGGAGACCATCTCAAGCGAAGGCTTATCAGCAGCGTAGAGATGTCCCCAATCGATACAGGCGAGCGGTCCATCCTGGGTCCCGACGAGCGGTCCATCCTGGGTCTCGACTCTGGACAGCCAGTACTTCATCCATGGTCATCGGACCGGACCCCCTCCACAAGGGAGGGGGGGACATAGGAGAAAGAAAAGAAGCGGCAGATCAACTGGTCTAAAAAGGAGGTCTATTTAAAGGCTAGAGTATACAGATGAGTTTTAAGGTGAGACTTAAATGCTTCTACTGAGGTAGCATCTCGAACTGTTACCGGGAGGGCATTCCAGAGTACTGGAGCCCGAACGGAAAACGCTCTATAGCCCGGAGACTTTTTTTGGGCTCTAGGAATCACTAATAAGCCGGAGTCTTTTGAACGCAGATTTCTTGCCGGAACATATGGTACAATACAATCGGCAAGATAGGCTGGAGCTAGACCGTGTAGTATTTTATACGTAATTAGTAAAACCTTAAAGTCACATCTTAAGTGCACAGGAAGCCAGTGCAGGTGAGCCAGTACAGGCGTAATATGATCAAACTTTCTTGTTCTTGTCAAAAGTCTAGCAGCCGCATTTTGTACCAACTGTAATCTTTTTATCTATCAATATCCTCATCCACGAATCTTTCATCCTCGCTCAAATTAACGGGGAAATTGTCGCTTTCTCCGTCCGAATTGCTCTTGCTGCTGGTGGCTCACATTATAAACAATGTGAGGATGTGAGGAGCCCTCACACCGGTGACGTCATGTCCACATACTTCCGGTAAATGCAAGGCTTTTTTATTAGCAACCAAAAGTTGTGAAATTTATGGTCGATGTTCTCTACTAAATCCTCTCAGCAAAAAAATTATGAAGTATGACACAGAATGGAGCTGCTATCCCCGTTTAAATAAGAAAATCTCATTTCAGTAGGCCTTTAAGTGATTAACCAACTAGTTTCACTGGAACTTTGAAGGGCAAAAGACCTGAATCATGTACCTAAATCCTAGGGACACACATCCGACTGCTAAGCAGGTGTCCCATAAACGAAGAAGGAGACACTCAAATCCGGAAATGATCCACGGGAAGCTGCCGCTCCCTGGCGTGCATCTGTGGTGGGCTGTGGCTAACCCAGGCTGACAGGCCGCGGAGTGAAGGGGTTCTGCTAATGAGGCTCAGCAACCCATCCCTGGGCTCAGGAACATTCCTGAATGACTGCTGATGTGACAGTGCCTCACTGTGCTGTAAGCCATGAACCTTTGATCCCGCACAAAGATACACATGCATTACTTGTTCAGCGACCATGAAGTAACTGTTCTTCTGAATGACTGGAAGGATCACCGTGATTTGCCACAGGTGGTCTCAAACTCAGCTGAAAGACTCACTTTTGATAAATCATGCTCCTTGGAAGACTGACTACAGCATCTACGCTGGTCGGATACCACTTTGGCATATTTAGGAAGGTATTCAATGGAAAAAAAAAATGCTGACTGCAGCATGAAACCCAATGGTTCTCAAGAAGTCGGTATGATGGTTTTCAACACACTGTAACAAGGTTAAAGGCCTGGATGTGAAGCTTACCATATGGTAGAGGGACAAGAGCTTTTACAGGTAACTGTATCCCTCCGTTGCAGTTTCTCCCTTGACGTTTCCCCGCTAACTTCGGTCTCTGAGTTTAGATTTGATTTAGACCAGAAATTTCCTCGGGCCCGCTGGACTCAACAAGAGCATTTCAGTTCATAAACATCCATGTGTATACTGTAGATGTAAGGTAAACGTTAGCTGAAAGAAAATACGTTGGTTTGAGTCCGCAGATGATTGATGAGTCAAAGAGAGTAGCCCGGGGGTGGTAATAGCTCAGTCTGTAAGGACCAGCCCTTGAGCAAGGTACCGAAGCCCTTAGTCGCAGTCCAGTCACCGTTTACGCGCCTCCTCTGACATCTCCCCTTGCATGCCGCCATACCGTATGTGTGGTCTAGTTCTGTGTGGTATACAACACCACAGAGGCGAGAGTTGTGGCAGGAAAGCAACTTCCCTACTCAGCCTGATCTGATTTTTCCTTTTTTCCAAAGCTCAAGGGGGTTATCAAAGAGACCCATTGTTAAGATGTGGATGGATGTGGATGGCCATGAAGACCACCCCGCCAAACTGCAGGGGGATTATTTCAAAAGGGAAAACATGTTGTTCGGACTTGAAATGTAACTTGAAATTTTTCCCGACACACCTCAAGTGTAAATTACGGTATATTTGGGATTATAATCAGTAGTGATGTGCACATCGATACTGACATATCGATACCAGTTCTATATTCTTTATTATCGATTCTTAAATCAAAATAACAACACTTTATTTCAGGAATGTCCAAACTTTTTCCACCAAGCTACATTATTTTTCTATTTTTGAAAAATGCTTAAAAACAGATATTGTGTCAGCTTTCTATTATTGGTGACTAACTATATTATTATTGACTATTGGTTAGATCGTTTCAGAATTTTCTCTTTAACAGACTTTTTTTTCTTTCCTTTTTTTCCCCATATTTTTTATTTTTTTTTAGTTATTTTTGGGGTTTCTTTCATTTCAGATCTGGGGTGTCTAAACTGAGAAGTCAAGTATGAGGAGGCCATTTTGATATTTTTTTATTGTTCGAAAAAAAGCTAAAAATAGATAAGATATACATTTCAAGACAAAACTTTGTTATATGTTACGAAGTATATTCTTTTTTTTGATTCAGCTTTTTCTCATTGCATTCATATTTGTTTCCCTTTTTTTTTTACAATTATGCTGTTTTTTTTAGATATGTTATTATGAAAATACACAATTTTTACAGTTTTATCAGACACTTTAGGTATAGTTTCATAAAGTTTTCAATCAGTATCGCTGATACCAGCCTTAATTTTACTTTGTATCAGATTTGAAATAGAATCAGTGGTATCGCACATCACTAATAATTAGTGTAATAAAAAAAAAAACTATAAAGCAAAAGAGAGACCCAATTTTTTAGATATGTTATTATGAAAATGCACAACTTTTACAGTTTTAGCAGACACTTTAGGTATATTTTGATAAAGTATTCAATTGGTATCGCTGATACCAGCCTTAATTTTATTTTGTATCAGATTGGAAATAGAATCAATGGTATCGCACATCACTAACAATCAGTGTAATGAAAAAATAAAAATAAAACAAAAGAGAGACCCAACTATGCAGTTGTTTTTTTAGATATGTTATTATATAAATACAAAACTTTTACAGTTTTAGCAGACACTTTAGGTATATTTTCATAAAGTATTCATTCGGTATCACTGATACCAGCCTTAATTTTACTTTGTATCAGATTTGGAATAGAATCAGTGGTATCGCACTTCACTAACAATCTGTGTAATAAAAAATAAAAAATAAACTATAAAACAAACGAGAGACCCAATTATGCTGTTGTTTTGTTAGATATGTTATTATGAAAATACACAACTTTTACAGTTTTAGCAGACACTTTAGGTATATTTTCATAAAGTATTCAATCGGTATCGCTGATACCAGCCTTAATTTTACTTTGTATCGGAGTTGAAATAGAATCAGTGGTATCGCACATCACTAACAATTAGTGTAATAAAAAAAAACAACTATAAAACAAAAGAGACCCAATTATGCTGTTGTTGTTTTTTTAGATATGTTGTTACGAAAATACACAACTTTTACAGTTTTAGCAGACACTTTAGGTATATTTTCATAAAGTATTCAATCGGTATCGCTGATACCAGCCTTAATTTTAATTTGTATCAGATTTGAAAGAGAATTAGTGGTATAGCACTTCACTAACAATCAGTGTAGTAAAAAAAAAAAACTACAAAACAAAAGAGAGACCCAATTATGCTGTTGTTTTTTTAAATATGTTATTATATAAATACACAACTTTTACAGTTTTAGCAGACACTTTAGGTATATTTTCATAAAGTATTCAATCGGTATCGCTATTACCATCCTTAATTTTAATTGTATCAGATGGGAAATAGAATCAGTGGTATCGCACATCACTAACAATCAGTGTAATGAAAAAATAAAACTAAAACAAAAGAGAGACCCAACTATGCAGTTGTTGTTTTTTTAGATATGTTATTATATAAATACACAACTTTTACAGTTTTAGCAGACACTTTAGGTATATTTTCATAAAGTATTCCATCGGTATCGCTGATACCAGCCTTTATTTTACTTTGTATCAGATGGGAAATCGAATCAGTGGTATCGCACTTCACTAACAATCAGCGTAATAAAAAAAAAATATATATATATATAAAACAAAAGAGAGACCCAATTATGCTGTTGTTTTGTTAGATATGTTATTATGAAAAAACACAACTTTTACAGTTTTAGCAGACACTTTAGGTATATTTTCATAAAGTATTCAATCGGTATCGCTGATACCAGCCTTAATTTTACTTTGTATCAGATTTGAAATAGAATCAGTGGTATCGCACATCTCAGCTACAATCGGGCGGAAGGCGGGGTACACCCTGGACAAGTCTCCACCTCATTGCAGGGCCAACACAGCTGAGATAGGCGCCAGTGACCCCCGCGACCCTAAAAGGGAATAAGTGGTAGGAAATGGATGGATGGATGGATGGGTATCGCACATCACTAACAATCAGTGTAATAAAAATAAAAAATAAAACAAAAGAGAGATCCGATTATGCTATTGTTGTTTTTTTAGATATGATATTATGAAAATACACAACTTTTACAGTTTTAGCAGACACGTTAGGTATATTTTCATAAAGTTTTCAATCGGTATCGCTGATACCAGCCTTAATTTTACTTTGTTTCAGATGGGAAAGGGAATCAGAGGTATCACACATCACTAACATTCAGTGTAATAAATAAAAACTATGAAACAAAAACATAAGTCACAAAATGCCTGATTTACTCATCTGATATACTTCCCCAATAAGTGCTAAATAGCGTGCGTAAACTCAAAAAATGCGTGTACTACTAGTCGGCATGTTTCAGGTGTTACTACTATTAAGACACAATTGATAACAATTGGAAAAGTAGTGCAGAGAACCCTACCTCCACATCCATATTGTCATGCTCCAACCTCTACTATTTATATGTTTTCAAACAAATAAACTTTAATCTTCACCATATCTTTTTGGCATTATAGAATGCCACAAGACAGAATCCAGTTTTTAGCACGTCGAAGGTGCGCTCTGAGGGACGGCTGCCACAATGTACTGACATGATCCAAGGGTAAGAATATGCATGGTGCAATATATTTGTCAAGACATAGACTATGGTGTGGTTTGTTTTCCCGTGGTGCAAATCGATTGGACAGGACATGGCGTGAAGGTACTGACATCTTTTAATTAATCACTCAAAAAAAAAAAAGGTACAAACGAAAGGCACTCTCAGCAGAGGTTCAAAACTTAGCTCTGAAAACCAAAACCCGCACAATGGCAGAACTATGGACAACAAAAACAAAAACACTTACTGTGACGTGAAAAGCATGAATCTATGGCAGGAAGTGAGCAATCAGGTATCAAAGGTGTGTAGAGGGTGATGTCGCCAGCCTGACTGCCTGGCAACTACAGGCTTAAATAGTGCAGGTGCGTGAGTCCAAACAAATGACCCAGGTGAAACTAATGGTTGTCATGGAAACTAAAACAAACCAGGGTGCACAAAATCAGGAACTAATGGAGTCAAAAACAAAACAGAACAGAACTAAACAGATCATGATCCCAAAGACATGACAATATTTGTTTTCTAATATAATAGGTGTGTTTTGTGTGTCTGCTATCTTTAAATCATCCCTCAGGTCATCATTAGCTAAAAGGGCAATTGCTGAACAGACAAAATGTCTGATATGTTTGTCAATTTTCAACAATGAGCACAGAAGGTTCTTCATGTCCGTCATATATCTTGAACGACCTCCTTCTGACGACTTTGCAATCATTTCTTCGTAAGTGTGCCAGTTTGCAAATAGTTTTAAAACTGTAAGCAGAGATGCAAAACAGTGGCCGCAAAACAGTTTCAGTCTTAAAAAAAAAATTACACTGCAGTGTGAGTTGATTGCAAAACTGTAGCCGCCAATACGATGTGCTGTGCATTTTTTAAATTACCGTAAGTCTTCAACTGCAGAGAGTATTCCAATGGTTGGAATTTGTGCTTTTGATTGATTTTCAGGTTATTACTGTAATCTGCATCACAGCACTTCCAAGCAGACGAGACAAGACGCAGAGTGGGCGGGGCTTGTTTACAGCAGCCGTCTTGTCAGGGAGGGACACGGTTGCAGATTTCTACAACAAAGTTCTGTTCTGCAGAAAAGGGATATTACATGGATTATTATTATATGGATTTGTGGGTGTTTTCCATGTCCCTTGCATTCATGTTTCACCATGATTGTCGCATTATTCTTGCATTTTGCTTTATTGTACAAGATCGATCACAAGACGGTCGTCTTGAAAGTAAAGAGGAGGGAAAATTGTTGGTTCTTAATATTCAGGGTTTTATCGTTCATAGTTAATATTACAAAGTGGTGGTCTGGCATTGTAATAATATTGCACACACACTTACTGGCCCCCAGAAACATTTTTACCCACCAATGTGTAGGGGTGTAACGGTACACAAAAATTTGGTTCGGTATGTACCATGGTTTAGAGGTCACGGTTCAGTTCATTTTCGGTACAGTAAGAAAACAACAAAATACACATTTTTCGGTTATTTATGTACCATATTTGTAAACAATGGCTTTATCCTTTTAACATTGGGAACACTTTAATAATTCTGCCCACGTTAATCAACATTAAACTGCCTCAAATTGTTGCTTTAATTAAATAAAATGACACAACTTTTCTTCTACATATAAAAAGTGCAACATTGAATAGTTTCAAGTCAACTCATCATGCTTAATTTATCACAGCATTTGGGAAGCCTGTAGTTGATTTTTATTATGTAAATATTAGATTTTGATCAACATGTGATAGCAGGGAACCTGCCATTGAAAGCTTTTCTGTCCGTAAACCACACACTCACACACACACATACACACATACATATATACATACACACTCACATACACACACACATACACATTCACACACAAACACATGCACAGACACGCACACACAAGCACACACACACCGCAAAATGAGCTAACGATAGCTAAAAGCTAATTAGCATTCACCTCAAGCCAGAACTGCGAGCGACCTAAGCTGCAGTTTAAGTTTCTAGAAAGTCAAGGGGCTCATAGAGATGTTAGTAGTAGTTGACTGGGAGGTGTTTATTATCATTTGGGGAGAGTACGCTGCCTTATGCTCACCTGCTAAACACCTATCTGCTCGATGCTGAAGCATTTACTACATGCACTCTGAATACGCACTGATGATTGGCTGTTACCGCTCCAAATACGCACTGCTGATTGGCTGTTGCCGCTATATATGTAACCAATCAGATGGTTGTGTGGGTGGGACAATGCTGGGTGCTGAGACAGAGGCAGAAGAAGCAAAGCAGCTTGTTAAGACTTTAGCTTAGAAACTCGTTCGCTACACACTCGTACCGAACCGAAACCCTCGTACCGAAACGGTTCAATACAAATACCGTTACACCCTTGCCAATGTGGCTTCCAAGTCAAAATAATTGCCCTTGTCTAATCTATATTTTGCATATTCACGCTAAATGGATTAGGCTTGCTATTTAGATAATTTAAGAGACTCAATTTTCAGCATATGACTTTAGTAGATTAGATATGCATGCGCCTTTAAGTTTGCAACTTTTTAAATACATAAACATTTAGTAGATCAGTCCCACATTGAATTGGATACACTATACGTGTGTTTTTTGCTGCATATCTGTGTGACAGTGAAAAATAATACAGTAGTAATAATAAGGAACATGCATGATGAAATGCAATAAAATCTAATGGTTATGACAATGAAGTAATTTTAGCTTCCCCTTATTTCAATGAGTGTCGTGCTGCATAACCAGGTAGACGCAGATATACCCCTTAGTCAACTATTTGCACTTGACGCCACGTTCATTAATTTTTATTAAGAAGGAAAACATTTGTTCGCGGGCCCGCTATCTGCATGGGTGGAATGATTTTCACCTCTGCCATGAGGTGTTGGGCGCGCTCATACGTCACACGATTACCCCGAGCAGCGAGCAGGACCGCCATCATCAGGGAGTGAATTAAAGATGATAGAAGGAGCTATTAATCACTGTGACAAAGCCCCTAATGGAGGTGTGACCCAGCCACTGCCGAAGGGATGCCAAAGGGACGCACCCACGGGACAAATGGATACATATGTTTACAGAGAGAAATAACCTACCTGTGGACATGGGCCACCCACCCCCCTTTTTTTTTACATTTTGTCCTTTTGCACTGTCCTTTTCTTTTGATCACCAGGATACTATTACCAGTCTTTTTATACAATAAAGTACAAACCTCGTTTCCATATGAGTTGACGATTTGTGTTAGATGTAAATATAAACGGAATACAATGGTTTGCAAATCATTTTCAACCCGTATTCAATTGAATGCACTACAAAGACAAGATATTTGATGTTCAAAATCATAAACTTCATTTTTTTTTGCAAATGATAATTAACTTTGAATTTCATGGCTGCAACACGTGCCAAAGTAGTTGGGAAAGGGCATGTTCACCACTGTGTTACATCATCTTTTCTTTTAACAACACTCAATAAACGTTTGGGAACCGAGGAAGCTATTTTTTTTAAGCTTTGAAAGTGGAATTCTTTCCCATTCTTGTTTTATGTAGAGCTTCAGTCGTTCAACAGTCCGGGGTCTCCGCTGTCATATTTTACGCTTCATAATGCGCCACACATTTTCGATGGGAGACAGGTCTGGACAGCAGGCAGTTTTTTTTTACATAGCCACGCTGTTGTAACACGTGCTGAATGTGGCTTGGCATTGTCTTGCTGAAATAAGCAGGGGCGTCCATAAAAAGACGGTGCTTAGATGGCAGCATATGTTGTTCCAAAACCTGTATGTACCTTTCAGCATTAATGGTGCCTTCACAGATGTGTAAGTTACCCATGCCTTGGGCACTAATGCACCCCCATACCATCACAGATGCTGGCTTTTGAACTTTGCGTCAATAACAGTCTGGATGGTTCATTTCCCCTTTGGTCCAGATGACAAGATGTCGAATATTTCCAAAAACAATTTGAAATGTGGACTCGTCAGACCACAGAACACTTTTCCACTTTGCATTAGTCCATTTTAGATGATCTTGGGCCCAGAGAAGCCGGCTGCGTTTCTGGATGTTGTTGATAAATGGCTTTCGCTTTGCATAGTAGAGCTTTAACTTGCACTTATAGATGTAGCGACAAACTGTATTTAGTGACAGTGGTTTTCTGAAGTGTTCCTGAGCCCTCTTGGTGATATCCTTTAGAGATTGATGTCAGTTTTTGATACAGTGCCGTCTGAGGGATCCAAAGTCATGGTCATTCAATGTTAGTTTCCGGCCACACCGCTTACATGGAGTGATTTCTCCAGATTCTCTGAAACTTTTGATGATATTATGGACCGTAGATGTTGAAATCCCTAAATATCTTGCAATTGCACTTTGAGAAACGTTGTTCTTAAACTGTTTGACTATTTGTTCATGCAGTTGTGGACAAAGGGGTGTACCTCACCCCATCCTTTCTTGTGAAAGACTGAGCATTTTTTGGGAAGCTGCATTTATACCCAATCATGTCCCCCACCTGTTCCCAATTAGCCTGCACAGCTGTGGGATGTTCCAAATAAGTGTTTGATGAGCATTCCTCAACTTTATCAGTATTTATTGGCACCCTACTCAACTTCTTTGTTTTGTTGGCATCAAATTCTAAAGTTAATGATTATTTACAAAAACATTTTTTTTTTATCAGTTTCAATGTCATATATGTTGTCTTTGTAGCATATTCAACTGAATATGGGTTGGAAAGGATTTTCAAATCATTGCATTCCGTTTGTATTTACATTTAACACAATTTCCCAACTCATATGGAAGCGGGGTTTGTATGAGCCTGTTCTACTGAGATCCAAATATCACACGCTAAACAAAGTGTGCATTCTACAATTGTTCAAATTATCAGTGGGCATGTTGCGTGTGATCTACCAAGACCGCCTTTCTATGTTAGGTTTTTGTGTGTACTACTGAACTCATATTACTGCGCATGCACGTTATTACAGTATACTCTCCATCCCGAGTGTGATGTTGTTGGACAAGCAGCGCAAATCTATAATCTGTAACAACTTGCAATCTGATGATCCAAACGCATGATATAAGAAAATATACCGCATTTTTCAGACTATAAGGCAGACATAAAATATTTTCTATTTCTTAAAACTCGAAAATGCGCCTTAAAACCCGGTGTGCCGAACGTAAGGGATCATTTTGGTTGTGCTTACCGACCTCGTAGCTATTTTATTTGGTGCATGGTGAAATGATAAGTGTGACCAGTAGATGGCAGTCACAGATAAGAGATACATGTAGACTGCAATAGGATGGCAGTCACACATAAGAGATACGTGGAGACTGCAATATGACTCAAGTAAATAACATCAAAATTGTACATGTTCTATTGAGAGTATAGAACAATACACACGTTACGCAAAAATGTACCAAAAGGTTTTAATACGACTTTAGTAAGCTATTGTATGAAGCTGCATCGCTTGATGTATTGTACTGTGCTTCAACATACGAGTATTATTATGTTGTGTGTATAAAGTAAGACATTATCTGGCATTTTCTTTTGCAATATTATTCAAAAGCAACTTTTATTACGTTCTGGTACCTGCTAAATTGTATTTGGAATCTGCATAAGTCCTGAAAATTTGCTCGCGTCCACCTTTGTAGTCCCGACGACCGGGTAGTTTCATCTTTTTCTCTATCTTCTTGTTATGTGACATTCATCCTACACTTTTGCCATTTCTAATATAAAGTAGTGTAAAGTTCTTACGTATATCTGTCAGTAAACTTACCATGGAAGGGCTCAAACATACCGGTGTAGTGAGTTTACATTATTCACCCAAGGAACTTTAGTTATTAGAGAGTTCTGGTCGGACGGTTTTTCACTGGACACATAGATTTCAGACAAGCTCAATAAAGATGCAAAATTCCTCCCGCAAAACAGTTTTAGTCTTGAGGAATCATAGTGTGCATGCTGAGTCGTTATATTTGCATCTTTTCCTTACAGTATTGGGGGTGTTTTGATTGCCCGCATATGTCAGAATATGTTCACAAAGAAATGGATTGCGCTCTCTGTTATGTTCACTTACTCCTCTGCACACACCTTTAAATATATATATATATATATATACACACACATATATATATATATATATATATATATATATATATATATATATATATATATATATATATATATATATATATATATATATATATATATATATATATATATATATATATATATATTAGTTATTGGCTTGAAAAAAAAAGTATTTTAAAAAAGGGTTTATATGCAATTGTAAAAAATATTAAATTACATTAAAGCATTTTTTTCACATGTATATATGTCTAAAATGATTACAGTGTAATGCAACATTATTGATTTAAAGAAGAAAAAAGGAAGGGTCAAACCTTTAACTGACGGGGTCTAAGATCATGAAATATGAATATGAATCTTTGACCTGTGACCCTTAATTGTCACGTTTATAAATAGCTACCATTTGTTACCTGTACTCATAGACGCATGGGACAGGATTCAAACATAATCACACATGATCTTAGGCATTTTTCTTTGAACATGCAGTATTCATAATTTCTCCAGCTTTTTGAAAACATTTGCAACTAACTGTTACAAAAATGAATGCAAAACAACCGAACAAGCCTCGCCTTAAAATAAATGTAATTAATAACGTAATGTAATTAATTACTAGGTGAAGTAATAATCGCGTTACATTAAACAAAAAAGTTCAAGTATCTGGAATATGCATTTAAGATGTTTCATGAGAGCAGAGTGCCTTTAAAAGACGGGGCCTATTGCTAAGTGACGTGTAACATCAGCACCCAGACAGAGCAGCATTAGCTTAGCTTTGTCATTTTAAAGAGATTGAAAGGGATTCGACGGTTGTAGTCTACCTGTCCACAAACGGGGTATTGTCGGATTGCAATCTTGCCACTTCAGTCATTGATTTTTTTTGTCCATTATTCTCTCAAAGTGTATGTGTGTTGTTTGCTGTGTGATGTTGCCTCCTTCTATTTGATATCAAGTTCATTGTAGTTTGGCAGTTGTTGCTTTCATTGTTAAAAAGATATTTCCTGAGTTGGAATTGCTGCAATTCAGTCGTTGTCATGTTGACATTCAAGCACATCAAAAGTAGCGTGCCACGTTACATCAAAGGGCGTTGTAACGTACATCAAAGTAATTAATTCGATTACTCGTTACAAGTAAAAGCAACACCGCTTTTCGGAACACTGTCCACACCGCACAACAACATGGCAGTTATCAGATAAGCTAATTAGTTAGCCTCTTCTTCAGATTATATTCTGTCAGTTTGTATACTCTGTGGCTCGTTACTACCTCTTACAGGTCAGTCCTGGTACTGCTTCAGTCAAACCGCAGCTATCACAGACGACTTATTGTGGCTGAATCCAAAACAAAGTAAAAAAACAATTACAGCGAGCGCCTATCGGAAAGCAGCTGCTGTTCATTTGCGAAGGACTGTTAATTACAGCAGATCACTTTGTGCCTGTGTTCCCTCAGCAGGGTGCAGGGGAGAATGTCTGGACCAAGGATGCCCTCAGGAGAGGCAATAAGCTTCCTAATTAACGCTCTTTTTGTGCCTAATGGGGGCCTCAGTGCCATTTTTGGATGGACTTTAGGTTTGCATGTCCGGTGGGGGGGCGGAAATAAAGAAGGAAAGTCACATTTATGTGTAGCCCACTCTACAGTTTGCTTGGTTTTATCCCCCTTACCATTGTTCTATTTTTGTTTCTAAACTGGCAACATCTTTTTAGCGATGCTATTCAGATTTAAATTCCAATTAAATAAGCTTAAGGTATTGATGTTAGGTCCAACTGCTAACTTAAATTTTAGCTTCAACCGCTAAAATGTATGCCAGCTTTGACCGCTAACTCTGATGCTAGCTCCGACCGCTAACATTGATATTTGCTTCGACCGCTAGCGTCGACCGCTCATATCAATATTTGCTTATAATAATAATAATAATAATAATGGATGAAATGTATATAGCGATTGTTTAGACACTCAAAGCTGTGACGCTTTGCTGGCATCGTGGTGTGGTTCTTGTTCTCTCGTGGAGGTAGTTTGAGTAGGACACAGCGTAAAGGTGAGAATGATGATTTATTTATACTAAAGAGCAAGCTACGAACAAAAACACTTGCACGAAGGCACTAACAAAAACCAACAGAACTAGCAAATGAGCTAGAAAGAACAAAAAGTCCTAGCATGTGAACTAGGGACAAGCAAACAAAATAGCATGGAAGCTAATCGTGTACAATGCGGGAAAAGCGATGTCACCTGTTGCGTGGGATAGCAAACGAGAATCCGAGACCAAATGGCAAACAAAGGCAAGCTTAAACACAGAGAAGTGAGAACCCATCATTCATTCACACCTTGTGGTGGTAAGTTACTTTCAACTACTAACATTAATGTAAGCTTCGACCGCTAACATTGATGTTTGCTTTGGCGGCTAACATTGATGCTAACTGCAAACGCTAACACCAATGTTAGCTTATTATAATAACTATAATAATAATAATAATAATAATAATGGATTAAATTTAGATAGCGCTTTTCTAGACACTCAAAGCACTGAATAGAGAAGTGAGAACCCATCATTCAATCACACCTGGTGGTGGTAAGCTACTTTCAACTGTTAACATCGATGTTAGCTTTGAGCGCTAACAGTGATGTTAGCTTTGACGGCTAACATAGAACTTAGCCGTGACCGCTAACACCAATGTTAGCTTCAACTGCTCGCATCTCTAATGTCTTTGCTGCTGCTGTTAATCAGGTTTTTTTTAATCAGCGTTCACATACACAATCAATCACATTGTTCTATTTTTGCATCTAAAATGGCAACCTCTTTTTAGCGATGCTATTCAGATAAAATTCCTATTAAATAAGCTTAAGGTATTGATGTTAGGTCCAACCGCTATCTTAAATTTTAGATAAAACCGCTAAAATGTAAGCCAGCTTTGACCGCTAACATTGATTTTTGCTTCGACCGCTAGCTTCGACTGCCAACATCGATGTTAGCTTCGAGCGCCAACATTGATGTTAGCTTTGGCGGCTAAGATTGATGTTAGCGGCGACTGCTAACCACACTTGCCAACCCTCCCGATTATCCCGGGAGACTCCCGAATAAGCGGTACAAAATGGATGGATGGATTTACTCCCGAATTTCAGTGCCCCACCCGAAAATCTCCTGGCGCAACCATTCTCCCGAATTTCTCCCGATTTCCACCCGGACAACAATATTCGGGGCATACCTTAAAGGCACTGCCTTTAGCGTCCTCTCTCACCTGAAAAGGAGACTATTATATATGTCTCTGTTATCCATAGATTTACCTATAACCCATAAAGTAGG